>NW_024882990.1:0-153339 GCF_019059575.1 Amphibalanus amphitrite | reverse complement strand
TGTAATGCGATAGATATCGGGGATTTGGAGTTGGCTATTTAGACATGGTGATTCGCTAGATACATATGCTATAGTGAGACTGCGAAATCGGCGGGCAATGCCCGGGAGAAGTCCTACGCTCCATGCTAGTGGTAAACCCAGTCGAAGCTCTCAGCTACCATGAAAATGTCAAACATGGTCACAAAGACTTTTACTGAAATAATCCGATGCCTAAATGTTTTCGGACTGTCCTGTCTGCAGTGCGTATGTATTGTGTATGACATTGGAATGATAAATTAGTTCGAAAGTTACGCTGGATATGCATGTAACTGCCTGCTTTCTAACAATACATACTTCGGCTGCTTATCCGGTGCAGTTGCCATTAGCTCATTGGAAGTTAACTATTTTCCAATTACCATGATCCTTGCCCCTTGAGATCACCGCCGGCTGACACGAGTCCTCACAACGGATGTCAATTCTTACTACCTCTTGACGGCAGAGGCAAGCCTTTCCTCTTTTTTTTCGATGGTCCAGTTCAATCAGAGGCCTAACGCAATGATTGCTCTCATCATTCACGCTTCTCCCGCTGATGATGCCAAAAAAGCCACAACTGGCACCGATAAAAAAACACGTTAAAAAGATGTTTGATCACATATACCCTTCGACCAGGGATCATTCGTCATGACATTCTTATCCTCCCTTGTTTCCACTCTTTTTTACCTCTTTTCCCCAGGTGCCCACATCAACAATTCATTATTTTTTGTATCAGTCACCGCTGTATGAATGTAATTATATCCCCACGGCACCATCTCCTAGGCTCTGGTACGGTACGCCCCTGGAAACCAGCCCTTCTCCGGTGTCGGATACCACCCCTCTTCGTGATGATATCATCAATAACACGACCACGCCACGGGGTGGCACCGTGGTGATTCGTCGGTGCTCCGCTGAAAAAGCGACAGAATTGCAGCCTCATGACTTGGACAGACGCCATCGACACCACCATCAACAGCAGTAGCACCATCACCATGGGTAGTGACGCCGCCATCGATATATTGTCACCAGAGATGTCAATCGGACCAACCATCTTTTTGGCATACCAATACCAAACAGATACCAACCAGGTAGTTGGTAGTTCAATCCTTATGTGCTTGGTATTTTGCTGGCGTTTTGGATCCTTATCGATGGATTAAATGCTTTGGCTTTGGTAAAATGTTGGTATTTCCCTCAGTTTTTTTTTTCAATTTGGTTGGGTTTTCGGTATTTGCCCATGGTTTCGGTTGGTATTTGGCTTGGTATCGGTTTCCCAATTATATGCAATTGACATCACTAATTATCACCACCACCACCATTGTCGATAGTGACACCCACCATCGTCACCACCATCGGACCACATCGCGCTCCGCCGCCATCGCTATCAGCACCACCAGGCCGTCACCCCGGCTCAGGCGTAAGGTCATCTCTAAATCGTCGGACGAACCAGCCAAGAAAGGCACCGACTCCAAAATCACCGCCTCCAGACGTCTTAAAGCGTCGTTGGGTGACACCGAATCCGGTGAAAAGATCTGGCGGATAGCTGATTAGCAAAAAGCGCAATTGCGTATTGTATGCGCTGGATCCCAAACAAACGAGAGGGGCAACTCTTCAGAGGTATACGACGGTGAATTTGTTCCATGATTGGGCGTCCCTGTCACTGTGAAGCGTTACACCCGTGTCTAAATACGGCAAGACCAAATGGGAGAAAACGCCACAGGGACAATAAGACCCCTCTCTCCCCGCCCTAGAGCGCAGGTAAATATAACAATTGTCACCATCCAGTAAATGGTAGATATACCACGTGACATTATCGACATGTCTTACCTGCCTGGAAAAATCGTGGAAATCCCTTGTGCTGATTTTCTCCGAGGACTGTCACCGCCAAAAGTGCATTCATGTGCGTTGACATTTTGTGGAAACATCAAAGCTGTCACACGTTGGATATGTTGTCGCGCATCTCCGGATGCTCCATGTGCACCTTTCTGATGTCGAGCTGAACATAGCATTAGGTAGCCGCTTGTCGTACCCACGCGAACGTTTTTTCATCACGCGACCGGCTAGTCAGCGAATGATCAAATGTTTCAAGAGTCTCAGCTCAGTCTGATGAAAAGACTGATGTAACGTCATTAGAAAAAAACATGTTTTTTCTTTCGACCTAGCCTGTAAATCGGACTTGTCCCTGGTGGCGATTCTCTGTAACTAGTTAACACTAAATAGCAATGCTACTACGATGACAATGCTAACTCTAAGGGAAGCTCAGTTTTTCCCTGCAGCAACAAAAAAAAAACTCGTAATTAGCCTGAGGGCATGCGCACGACTTGCAGAAGCAGATCGATCCCAGTCCAAGCGATAGCTCAATCATGCCAGACCTATATTCGAGCTTGAAGAATGAATACATTTGAACAGAAACATTATCTGTGCAGGTTTATTGGAGTTTAAATATAAAAATGTTTCCAGGTTGAAATAACACTGTGAAGTTTGCGATTTATACGCATCGGATACGGATACATCTGATGATGTGCTCGACCATTCCCGGAATGGTTGGTTGAGCTTTTTCACTGAATTAAGCATATTTATCTTTTAAATGACAAGTGAAACGTTTTCACCGTACACGATGCTTGTATGTACCTACATACATGGTTTGTATATTTCTATGAAGCCTATCTATAACCAGTTCAAACAAATGAGAGGCATTGAACAGGATGTTGCATCCTTCATGACCTCAAACATCACCCCATTATCTTCTTGAGACTAATACGGTTAGACACACCTCCAGCAAAGCACGTCAGATAGACCCACATGGAGAGCACCGCGTCGGTTTATGTCTCAGACCACTGGCGTCACTAAAATCAAAGTCGTTCTTCAAACTGGGCACGTGCAACATTACAGAATGCAACGGTGTCATTGAGCTCAGGCTGGTGGCGACATGGAATATGTATGACACTGTGTCTTATGATACATCTTCTAATCCAATTGTTGCAGAAGGCGGCGAAAAAAAAGAACGTCTTCACAAACCCGGATTTCCGAAGACATCAGCAGCAAAAGTCACGAGCCACGCTCACAAGTTAATTAATGAGCGTTAATGAGTCATGCGCTGAGCATGTCGTGCAGAAGTGATTGTCATCAGGGTATATTGAATTAGGATTGTGATAGCAACTGGCTACATTGCATGGATTTATGACTTAATCGATGGCAGATTAAATTAGTGAATACAAGTTTCCTCATATTGTATTGACAATTGCTGACAACTCCACATCACTCATTGTGGCTATTCTGTGTCACAAGTCAAAAGATAAAACGATCAACGGGAAATATGGTGGGGGGTAAAAACAGGCACACAGTCAAACAACACTCATACGTCAGAAAATGCTAACCCCGTCCACCCTCCCCACCCCTATTGCACACCACCGACTTGACTGCTCGCTTAAAGCGTGCCGGGTTCAGCTCCAATGTGCTCGCAGGCAGTTCGTTCAGGAGTGATGCGGCACGGTAGGTAAAAGACCGCTGGCCGGCGGCTGTACGCATGAGTGGAGGCCGCAGCCGCCGGTCCTGCCGGGTACCACGATCACAGCGCTGACGTGAGTCCACAAATGTCACAAACTGGGATGAGATGTCCGTGGGCTCCCCGCACACAATCGCCTTCTGAGCCACAGTCATGGTGGACACGTCACACATCAGTCGAGGGGAGATAAAACCAAGCTCCTCCCGCGCGCGAGACACATGGTCATACTTCCGCAGGCCAGTGACGACTCTGGTGGAGAAGTTAACCACGCTCATCAGTCTAGCGTCATTCTTGGAAGTGCCACAGCCATAAATCGCAATACAGTACCTCACGCGCGAGAGGACCAGGCCGTCAACCACCGTGCGCATCACATGCCGCATAAAAGCTGCCCTGCACGAGCGGATGATGAAATACATTATTTAACAGCGAACGATTTACTCTACATCTCATCTTGAAGATACAAGTCAGTGATCTGGTGGTACAACGTGTTGGCCCGACCACGCTAGTGTTGTGCCGCCCTCTTGATGTCATCCAGTCCTCTACATGTTATTATTTATCTATTGTGAGTGTAAAACATGCATGGGACACAGGTTCCAGATTCCGGCCGATAAAACAACAGATGTCACATTGCCTTTGATTTCCAAGATAAACACATCTGCTCTGATGTCCCCACTATTTCTTTTTTGTTAATAAAGGCAAATTTTATCAGACGTTCTGTCAATTATAATGATAAATAAATGACCCATGATGCCTTATAAATTATTGATAACCTGTATTTCAAGTTCCCGACCCCACGTGGACAAATTGTCATTCGCTCAAAAGCCCATCACATACATATGTGACTTGTGAGATACTTTACTGCTAACCTAAAGAAGAATACTTTACTGCTAACCTAAAGAACAGACCTAAAGAATGATGACGACCTTATCGTCAAGCGCTCAGATAAATGCAAGGGATTAGTCCTTTTGGAGAAATCAGAGTACGTACACAAGACTGAAACTATAGTGAATGATTATCAGCCCATTGACAAAAATCCAACCAAAAAACTAGACGTCGAGACTTCTGACCTCATCACCGAGACTTTGGCAGGTAAACTACCCGACAAAATCATACACGCTCTAAAACCTAACGAGTCACGCACGGCAGAACTTTATGGACTTCCGAAAACACACAAACCAGGCAACCCGATGAGACCCATAGTATCAGCATGTGGGGACCCAGTTGACAAGCTCTCGTGGTTCCTAGAGAGAATAATCACCCAGCTTCTGATCCTAGTACCAGCCCACTTAACTAACACCTATGACTATTTGCAACACCTGAGCACTCGATTCCCTTCTGGCCTCCCACCCGGTGCCATCGCATTCACAGTAGACGTGAACAATCTCTACGGTAACATCCCCACAGCAGAAGCGATAGAGGCGACTATAGCTATGCTACGTACCCACTCGTCAAAGGTGAACTTATATGGTCTCACCATCCCTGATGTGAAAAAATTACTTGAGCACTGTCTGGAAAACAACTATGTACGCTTCGGTACAAAATATTACAAGCAAACCCAGGGGATAGCTATGGGAAGCCGTATAGCCCCTCCCCTGGCTATCCTCTTCATGAACGCAGTAGAAACACGCATACTAGCATCGGATAGACTACAACCTGCACTTTACCTTAGATACATCGACGATATTTTTGGTATTTGGACCCATGGCTCGCAAAACTTAGATGAATACATACAGTTCATTAATAGCTTCCATCCTTGTCTAAAATTCAGCTTCGAACGCACCGATCTCTCGTCACAAAGACAAATTCCCTTCCTTGATACACTAATCACTGTAGAACCCTCAGGAGCATACACCACAGAACTTTATGTTAAGCCATCAGCAGCCCCTATCATATTACATTTTGACTCCAGCCACCCTATGCAGACCAAAAGGAGCCTCATACACTCTCAGTCGCTTAGAGCTGTTCGTTTGGGGTCTGATAAAGCAGCACAGGACCGGGGTCTACAAAAAATAACGGACATATTCATTTCCAGCGGCTATCCGATTAAACTGATTCGTAACATACAAAACGCAATCAGATATAAAAACAAACAATCTCAAAAGAAAAAGTCTTCTCCCAATATTACCTACATATCTCTACCTTACATTGACGAAACCCTCACACGTAAAGTCAACGCAGCAGTGAAGTCCTCAGATTTGGATATTCGAGTTGCGTGGAAAAGCGGACCTACACTCTCAAATCAACTGACCTCGTCTGCACTGCAACCCCCTGATTGTCCCAGGGGGTGTCGTAAGACTTGCAGTACGTGTGAGGGTGGCCTCAAAGGTAGATGCCATACCAAAAACGTTGTGTATGAGATTAAATGTAAAATGTGTGGAGATACATACATTGGTAAAACTAAACGCATGGTGAGGACTAGATTTATGGAACACTTGGGAGACGCTAGGAACAAAAGGAAAGGTACTGACCTAGGTGATCATATACTGACAGCACACCCCACAGCACAACCGATGAACACTGACTTCGAAATTTCTATTCTTCATAGATGCAAGGACGAAGCGAACCTTTTAATAACTGAATCAATTGAGATAAGAAACAAAAAACCAGCACTTAACAAAAACACATCATCATGGCGCTTACTCCATCCAGTTCCCTACACATCATCATATGCACATTAGCGCTTGTTCCTTGGCTTGTTCTGTTGGTAGCGTTATATGACACCGATACCTACATAGTAGCAGTAGTTCCTTTCGTGTCTAACAGATGGCTCCAGTAGGCAGCGCCTGTAGATATGCTGTACCGCCGAACACTGATTATGATTGGGTATTATAGGTCATTGTTAGCTGTGATTTAGGTTGATGTGTATGTATTAGTGTGCGCGTAGTACGAATTCTGAGATGGAATGATAGCGTAATTCGCGTAGTACGTATTGTGTTGTCGACTGTTAAATAGGTATACGTATTTATTAACAAAGACAAATAATAGCGCGCAGTACGCACTATTATAGGTCATTGTTAGCTGTGATTTAGAATGATGTGTATGTATTAGTGTGCGCGTAGTACGAATTCTGAGATGGAATGATAGCGTAATTCGCGTAGTACGTATTGTGTTGTCGACTGTTAAATAGGTATACGTATTTATTAACAAAGACAAATAATAGCGCGCAGTACGCACTTAGGGGTCGATCTTAAAATTATTATTCGTCTAAATCTCAAGATATCTGTTAATCCTTTCACGATATTTATTGCATGCGCATGATTTGTGTCTGAGCTTGGCCTGCATCTCTGTGTTCTATTTGTTGAATTTACCTATATGTATCCGAAGAAGCCCCGTGGGTGAAACGTAATACAACTATTCTATCAATTTTGATCCTAAATAATGAGCATCTGGCTAATCATCTTCATCATCATATGTAACACAATGCTCAGTACTAGCATCTCCATCCTCAAAAACTTTACTGCTAACATGCCCTAATCATATAATGCAGGATATGGGATCACGAACTATGGAAAACATAGCCCGGTGAAGGACTGCTCCGGTTGTTTTTCAATAGAAAAACACAATTCTAACGAAGTGTTTGCCTTCTCAAACAACCTATGGTTACTGAATGATAATCAGCGAGACGGTCGCAACTCACAACTGGCGGATGTCTGGAACGCAAAGGCAATGTCTGGATCACAGAAAACGACTTTGCCAATGCATTTACTAAAATAGCATGGCGAGTCGCATTTATTTGTTTGATATATCCGTTGCTTACGCTAAACCATCTGGAAATCATGCAAATCTAAAGATATCAGCAAACCATGAGTTCAAGGAAAAGCCGAATGCTAGGATGCAGCTTGGGTCCAGTACTTAGTAAGGCTAGACGTTTAAAGTAATTATCCCATGTCTGTCTGGTCGCCAACGCAGACTTTAGGCAAATCATTTGTAAGACTTTCGGACCACTCACAAATGGAAGATCAATTCGCAATCAGTGAAGCGCAGCCTTCAAGGGCGATAGATCGATAGATGGCGACTACCAATCGCATGTTTTACCTGATGAAAGGCTGGGCTTCTCCTTATAATTCATCGATCTCGAACAAATTTGATCTATCCTCGACCATTGCAATAATTGAAACATATTATGTTTCTCATATTATCAACTTTCTGGTCCTGCTTTGTCAAGTCAAACCTACAACCAAACGCCATCGGGCGGGACATATCACTAAATCGAACACAAATTAGCCTGCCTCCACCCATCTCTAGTTTTACAGACAGTTGATGGCCCCAATGCCTACGTCTAATCGGGCACCAAAGTGAACTCTCAAGTCTCACGTCGCCTCGCTGCCTTTCCAGGAAGGTGCCCTGGTCATGATGTCAAACCACCGTCAGGCGCGGCGCCAATCGTGCATAATGCATGCAGTTCGAGCCGTTCGGACCTTTCAAGCTCGACATCGGGGAGGGGTGGGGCTATCGGTGTCGACAGGGTCATCAGGAGGTTAAACGTTCCACTCTGCCACGATGACAGTGATGGGGGATGAGGGCGCGGGTAGGGGGCAGGGATCAGCACGTAAGTAGTCGGCGTGGGTCGAATCGATGTCCTTGTCGTCAGGAATAAAGCTGCTAAGTCGGTAGCGTAGGAGGTAGAGTAAAAAATAAAGAATAAAGGTGGCGGAAAGTATACGTTTTCTTTAAAGTTGCAATCGAAAAAGCCATTTGCGGATGCCTCGCACGCTAGTGCTTTGTCAAAAAACAAAAAAACAAAAAACAATAATACAAGCAATACTATCAGTTTATCAATTTCCAACAATAATACAGTGCATTTGCAAAGTTCAAAGTTCCTAGTAAAACACCAAAAATATCTTCCAAGCACCAAATCTTACCAAGTTGGCATCGGTTAGATATTAGTTTGCATAAAATTGGTTTGCAATCGCCATCTGTTCTGATTTTTCCACGAGAATTAACCACATTTCCTTCCAGTCGGGTGCCTGAATGAAGGGTCAATGACAGTCATAACTTTTCACCGGGTTGGGTAATTGGTTTGGTTGTAAATACAACACTCAAATATATATGAAAATGACCAGTAGCATACCGAAAATTTTATTTTCATATAACAAAGAGAAATCAAATCAACAAACATTCAATATCGCTGCCATAGGCGGGCTGATTGAGAACGACTTATATCCAAATAAGGAATTGTAACTGGAAGTCTGTCAAAGTTCATAGATCAGCTAAAGGAATTCCTTCACTGGCACTCGGACTGGTAACACCGAAATGAAGGGATTCTTTCACTGGCAGTCGGGCCGATAACAGACCGCTAGCTGACACAGAGGGTTGATTGATTCATCGCCCCAGTAGTCGTTCCACTCAGAATACCACACTCCAGCTTCCATCAGCCCCAGGACAACGTAAGGCTGGTTTCCGTTTGCGTTGTTGGGTTGTCCGGTTCCCCAGAGGGGACCGGTGGAAGGCACGGTGCCGCAGCCGTCGGCGCCGACGAACTGGCCCTCGGTGACGACGTCGGTGAGGCCGAGCCAGACAGTGGTGCCGCCAGCGGCAATTATGGCGCATCGGTTCTCCTCGTCAGAGCGGGGCACGGCCAGGTGGGCGCCTAGCGCGTTGCACTGGCTCTCCGCTTCAGTGTAGGCGACTGCCAGGTCCAGTCGCTTCAGACAGCGGCCGGCACAGCGGCTGAAGCCGGCCGGGCAGGCGCAGCGGTTGGACATGGTCCCTGAAACAATATAAAATTTTCTCTGAAGTTGTTGCGGGAAGCATTTCATTAAAGTAAGAAACAGTTTTGATCAACACTATGCTGGTTTGATATTTATTCGGCAATTGCTATCGAAATTCCGCACCCCTTTTTTCATGTGAAAAAAAAACAACAGACCATCTCCCCAGTCGGTCGATGTCGATGAAGCATAGGTAATACGAAAGGTCAAAAGACAAAAAGGCCCTTCATCGCTGCATATACATTATTCATTATACAATATAAGTGTTAAAATGACAGCTTAGATCTTGATTGCGCATTTGAGCTCATCTAGCGAAATGTGGATATCTGGAAACCCTTCACTAGCAGACACTTTTTTCATAATGCTGACATATTCAATGGGAATTAGGGCGATGATCTGATTATCTGGTGGTGTATTCCATTGCCAATAGACAAAAGATCATTTAATGACATGATGTGGAGGTCGAATAAGTTATATATTAAAACGGTCTTTGCTCCACAAGGAAATTTCATGGGAGGATGAGAGCTTGATGTAGAAGAGGGTATGCCACGTTTCATGTTGCTAGTCTTAACGGTTCGTGAATTATTCATGGAAAGTCGAAGGCTAACCTTAACAAGAGGCGTCTCTCAATTTATTTTCAATTTTCTCCTTTTGACCTATAATGGAGAGATCGCAAAATTGACCTGACCATAGGTCACCGATATCGAAATTCCTATGTAAAAAAAATTATACGCATTGCTGAGCTTGTCAATTGCTGAAAGTTTTAAAGTGATCGGTCACTCGGTGTAGCAATGGAAGGAGTTGAAACTTTTTAGGTAAGATCATGTGAGGTGGCCCAGTGACCTGAACTTGGGTGACCTTGGTCTGACATTTTCACAGCATTTGCGGAAAAAGTATGATGAGGTGTGCCTAAAACGGCGGCTATTCGCGAAAAAAAAAAACGCAGGGGCTGCTCAACCCCCTTCCCCTCCCTCCAGCAGGGCGCGGGCTAATAATCACATTTCTACCAACTGGCGATCTCCTGTTGATGTCCCCCCCCCCCCATCGTTTGGCGCACTCTTGTTTTTTATTCTTTTTTTTTGTTGCCCTTGTTTTTTTTTGTCTCCTCTTTGTTGATCACCACCCTCGTAATCAATGGTGCCCTCCTTTTGCTCGGTGTCCTTCTTTTTGGCGCCCTCCTGTTTAACCCGCGCGGGGCTGGGGTCTCCAGCCGAACGCGCGGGGCTGGTGGGAGGGGGTAAATTTTACCCCCCCCCCCCTGTTATCTCCCGAGCTAATGATCCGATTTGGAAAATTCAAACGCCGATCGAAAGATCTCATCACGAGCAACTAAAAACATGTACTTAATTTAAAGTTTGAGGTCAAGGTCAAGGTCAGGTCAAGGGTACAAATTGCAAGTTTCTTCAGTATCGGCCTTGCACCGTAGTTGCCGAAGAATGGAGTCATGGACTGAGACTGATTGTGCAAAACGTGTTCTTAGGCTACCAAGACAATATTCGTTGCATACAACATCATTCAGAGGTCAAGCTCAAGGTCAGGTCAGGTCAGGTCACCAAAAAGAAAATATAGAAAAGGGCATGTGCGACACATGTTTTATAGGTCATTTTATTCATATAATTCAATAGGCACACTCAATAGGTGATATGGACCACATCTGGATGAATTTCAGGTCGAGCTCAGGTCAAGGTCAGGTCAAGTGAGGTCAAATTTTGAAGCTGGTTGTTAAGGTCTAAAAAGGTGTCTATTTGATGCAATTTTTCACGGCGAATCGAATGGTGCTATTTTGTTTCCGTACGAGGTCTAGAAATTCCAAAAAATTCATTTTTCAAAAAATTGTTTGTCGTTACGTCATAAAATTTTGAATAACTCCCACATTTTTAACCGATTCTTCTAAAAATTGGTATGTAGGTAGGTGCACATGGACCACTTCTCTGACAAATATTCCGGTTTTTCCGATACACGCAAAATTTTGGATTTTATAATTATTTTCCCAAAAAAGTCAGTTTTTTGAAAAAAATGGGCCAAAATAAAAAAATTCAAAAAACCGAGATAGCAATTTGATAGACAAAGTAAAATCACGTATTACCTTTTTGTTACGTCTTGATTCCCTTAAAAATGAAGATGTTAGCGGCGTTGGAATTTTTGCCATTTTTGAGGCGAAAATGGCGAACATGACGTCACTAAAACGCCATTTTCTCAAAAAATTTCAGAAGGATTTCGCTCAAATTTTCAGGAAACGTGTCCAATTGATGTGAGAAAAGGTACTGGAAGTTTGGCGGCGCTGCGCGCCGCCGTTTTTGAGATATTGCAAAAATTCGCGAGTGGGGGTAAAATTTACCCCCAGCCCCGCGTGGGTTAATGTTGATCAAGGCCCTCCTACCTATTGGGCCATTGGCGCTCTCGTGTTGATCGCCATCCTCTCAACCTTTAGCGCCCGCCCCTCTTGTTGGTCGGCGTGAGTATATTTTTTAGGTTTTTGATAAGGTTCTTGAACCCCCTCGTGATTTTCTAAATACGCCACTGGTCGTATCTAAGAATAGCTCTTGGCTAGACGATGACTTACCTGGACATTGGTTTCTAGCCATATAGTGGTTGCTAGTCTGTTTTGACTTGTTGACAGCCGGACCGCGGCAGTCGCCAGAGAACAGGCGGCACATGCCGTCCTCTGGGCCGTACATGAAGCCGCTACACTCCTGAGGGGTCTGCGCGTCACAGCGGCGACCGCAGTCGACTGCTGAGACTGCTGAGACGGTCTGCACAGCCGGACCGTGCAGGGACACCGGGTCCAGCCAGCGGTACCGGACCGCGGCCGCTGAAGTCACCAGAAGCAGCAGCAGTACCGCTCCCGGCCGGACCATGGCTGCAAGTGATAATGAAGCCTCCTTCTCCACTTCGCTGTTTAAATATATTTAGTGAAGTCGTTAACCGACTTGTAACACTCATTTTCATTGGGTTTCGTTTGTTTGAGCTGCCTGTGTGTGATTAGCGTGACTTTAAGGAGATTGTACTAAATGTTTACCTCTCCATTTGCATTCAAATCGTCATGCCTATACAGACGGGTGACTTATATTTCAATTTATAATCATTTTTCAGTGGCATTGGACATAATGATGGAACAATTATGAAAGGCATAATAAACGTGAAAATACTAGCCGCTAATGTAAATTGCGCCTTGTAGGTGCCACGATCCTTCCAAAATTTATTCCGGAAAAGCGTTGCTAGTGCACGGTTTGAATGGAAATACGATGCAGATTGCAGGACTTAATTATTTGGGGCGCTCACTCACTCACGGTTTGCCTTCATAATGCATTACAGTGTGCTGATTTACGTCTTACAAGTATTACAAATTAGCAAGTGTATTGAATAATGCATCAATTTTTAATCGCAGTTATTCAGAAAGTCTAATTAAAATATGAATATGAGTATGCATTAAATGGCAGTACACTGAGCCTAGTAGTCGGGATTTTGTGCAATCCCTGTTTTTTTAGCGATGCCTCTAGAAGTATTACAGGTCCAGAGATGAAATTTGGTATGCCTGAACTTTTATTAAAATTTGATCTTCCGCATTGACTGCATTCTCAAGTTATGCAGCACCACTGTCATTTCGCGCGCACGCACCCACACACGCACGCGCACGCACGCACGCACGCACACATACATATAACAGTCAAAAAGCACGAGTTAAACAAAATAAAATGAATCGAGTATTTTATCTCAGCATCGTCTATCATTGGTCGCAAGTATTCCTGAAATACATATGTGTAGAACTACCGTGTAGTCGTCACGAGAAACGGAAATCACCATTGATTCACCGCATAACGGCACGGGATTGGGAACGGTGTTAAGAATCCGTCCGTTCTTTGCGCCGGTATAAACAGAACAGAAATATAATTGACCTCAGTGCTGTATTGGGGTGCAACAGCTTCGTCACCAACAGGTTGAGAGGTAGTCACCGTATCATTTAACGACCAGGCACAGTAATGATAAGGCACAAATCAAGTACAGCTCATTGCTTTTTCTCGTACATCCAAGGAGGGGCTTACGGACAGCCCCTCTAAATTCGCCGTGAAACGTGCACAGTAACGACAGGCACGATTACATTATACTTGTATCAGGTAAAGGGTGCATTAATGATACATTATGAACGGTATCAAAGACACACGTCTGATCTGTATCATATAATGCCCCGTCAGGATTTGGGTGCCAAAGAGGGTTAGGCGTTAATTTTGTCCGAGTGAGGCTCAGGAAAGGACCGCCAAGTCCGTTTCCTACACTCGGCGGC
Organism: Amphibalanus amphitrite; assembly: GCF_019059575.1. NCBI lineage: Eukaryota > Metazoa > Arthropoda > Thecostraca > Balanomorpha > Balanidae > Amphibalanus > Amphibalanus amphitrite. The sequence goes on along the minus strand of NW_024882990.1, from coordinate 139,835 downwards.
CACAAGCGCTACAGCCAGGAGAGCCGTGCAGTGCCACTCCAGAGGCTAGCGCGCATTGAGACCGACCCGGTCCAGACGAATGCTGAGACACGAGTGGCCCGCTCCTCCCGGACAGACCGGAGGTCACTGCGGGTCACGTGACATGTAAGCGACCGCCAATCACCGCGCGCCCGAGCACCGCGCCCGCAAACATACTGTGCCGCACGGCCCGCCGGCGCGCCGGCGCTACCGTGGCCGTCGGCGACACGCACGCGGCGAACAGTTACGACCGCTAGTTACAAAATAGATTACTTGCGCGAAAACATATACAAACTCAACATACTCCCCACCAAAATGTGCGTCTCGGATGCACATTTTAAAATACATGGGCACATCACTGACAAACTACTTAAAAACACTTCTCGCGCACCGGATTACGTCTGTCGCGGTCGCGCATCACTTGCGAAAGTGTCCATGTAGTGCGTCCGCATACATCGCCCGCCAGACGCACCGGATGGCACGCCCCTTGCGCTTACGCACCGCTACGACGGTAGTGGGGCGTCACTGGCACTGCTCAGCGGCTGCACCCGTGGGCAGCCAGATGGGACGCATCAGCGTCCGCCACGATCTCCTGGACGCATGTACGTCGGCGACAGCTCCAGGGGGCAACACCCCTAGCTCGGCTGGCTCAGGACGGCGTTCCCCGTCGTGAGCGACGGAGTCGCCGACGTAGTCACCAGCAGCCGCGCCTCCTGCCACGAACCACGTCAGGTCAGCAGCACACGACACGTCCATGCTGTGGGAAAGAGACATGCGTGAAACATAGCTTTGAACAGTGCAGGAGGACCAATGGTTCGCGTGGAAGCCAACAGACTTGCCACGTCACGAGCGGACACGCTCAATGAGAACCCTAAGAACGAAAGGCTCGCGTGGAAGCCGACAAGCTTTCCACGTCATGGGCGATCACGCTCATGAGAACCTTGGATCTGGCGAAGTTCAAGGGCTTTGGCAATGATATCAACAAAAGTTAAATTCAATTCCTTAAAAAAAACTAAATCAACTGTCCAGACTCTGAGTGCACACTGCACAACTTGGAGGAGGAGTCCACGACTCCAACCTCACCCCCGACGCATCGGTTCTGGGGGACGTCCGGTCTGCCCAAACGGAATCCGGCAAGACCTCTGACGTGTTTCCGACAAGAGCCATGAGCATGCTCTGCTCCTTTGGTCATTTGGGTTGACCACTTCAAAGACTTTCTCATGCACGTCTGACTGCAGGCATTGGAGTGCCCTTTGGTGGGGGGACCAGAAAGCTTCAAAGGCAATCGGCCTATGCAACAGCTCCTGGCCCTGCTCAAGATTCCGCCTCGTCTCGGCAGAGACATCCGGCAGATCAGGCGCTTGAGCAGCAGAACGGCTCCCCACCGTGCACGAGCCCACAGCGTCCGACTCGGAAAGCTCCATTGGTGATTGTTCATACTTGAGATCAAAGAGATCGACAGCTGCATTCATCGGCACGCCATCGCCGTGCGTGTTGGACATGACAGCTTTCTCTTTGCTGAGGCGATCCGACATTCGAAGCGTTCGAGCCAGCGTAGGACCTCTGTTGGAGACGGGCCTATCCTCGGAGCGCCATACTAAACCCATCTCATAGCGCTGCTCAGCTTCATTCCATGTAGGCTTGGGGTAGAGCCTGTGGTTTGAGTCGACCACCTCATGCTCACTGATCCCAATCGTGTCCAAGTCCCACATCGCTTCCACTTGGCGACAGTGGAACGTCTGATGACGTGGCTGATCGTGTGACAGGACTCCGCTCTGCTTCCCATGCAGAACATATCCAAAGATTGTCTCAACAGCTCGAAGCCCCTCACCGAGATCCACTTGCTCCCACAACACGACGTGATATATACTATCAACGCCGATTAGGAGATCGATCTCACCTCCCCCAAAGTCGTCCGCCATCTCCAATCGGGAGGGCATCTGGGGAGGTGATGTGGCCGGAAGGGGTGAGCATAGACGACCTGTGCTCCACATGTCCAGGTGCACAGAGCTGCCGTCAAAACGGCTCTGAAGCTCGACTCGGACTTTGCGATATTGGCGTGCCTGTTCAGTTTTCTCCTGGAAGCCAATGCAGGAGAAGGTTCCCGAGCCGACAACAGGTAGCCCAAGTTCTTCTGCCAGAGCGCCACGGATATAGGAGGAGTCGGAGCCTCCGTCCAGCAAGACACGGGCCCGGCGCCGACCATTCGGGCCCACAGCCTCAACCAGAGCCGTCTGGAAGAAGCTTCGGATTCCGTCAGCTCTCTGGGCGTTGAAACGACGATGGCACTGTCGCTGGGCATCTACTTCTGCGGCACTCATACCCGCCTCTTGAGGGGGCTGTGCCGTCGAGAAGCTGGCCGCATCCGGCGACAGTTTGGACGTTGGGACCGCCGAGTGACCCCCTGACGAGGGTCCCGAATGGTGCAGCAGGACGTGATGGGGCCTGCTGCACTCCACACATGATCCCTCTTTGCAATCACGGGCTCGATGACCAGGACGGAGACAGCGGAAACATACCTTCGAGTTTCTCGCGAGTGACCATCTGCTCTGTACAGTCATGCCACGAAATGTCACACACTGGGCAAGCGAATGATGACCTTGTCCACACGCGCTACAAGCCGTCTTCCTTGGCCTTTGAGATGGCTGTGACCGCTCCCTCCGAGGCTCAAGCCGTGCCGTCATAATGCTGGTGACAGACGGCGCCGAAGGCGGTGCTTCTGCGTTTGCGACAGACGCAGAAACTCCCTTGGCTGCCTCGCGGATCCGTAACTCTCGATTGAGAAATTTAAGGAAAACGTCAAAGTCCGCGCTCTCCAGCCGAGCCCATTCCAGCCGCCAGTCTTCCGGAATTTTGTCTTTCACGACTGGTAGGAGGAGGCTCGAGAAGCTCTCGGCGGGCACACCGAGGGTGTTTAGAGCGCGCGTGTGAGAAGACAGGTGATCAACCAAGGTTCGCATGCCTCGTAGGTCATTGTGGCGGACAGAGGGCATGCTCAAGAGCTCGCGCATCAGAAGCTCTCGCCGCACCTCGCTGTGGTCAAAGCGCTCTTTGAGGACTGCTACGGCTTCAGCGTAGCCTTCACCCGACACCGGAATCCCTTGGATTGTGCGCAGCGCCGCGCCGGCCAAATGCGACTTAAGAACGACAAACCTTTGCACGTCAGCGTAAACTGGGTTGTCGTGAACGGAAATTGTGAAGAGTTCCCAAAACTCGGACCATTTCATCACGTCGCCATGATAAATGGGAATCTTGACTGCGACTGATGCTTTGAGGTCTGCATTTCCTGTCGGGTTTTGGGAGTCGACCCTTTGAACAGTGTCACCAGCTTTCTCAAGCCGGGTGAGTAGCCTGGAGCCGAGGAACATCTCATCCTCCATGTTTTGGCTGTGACTGGAATCGTCAGGCTGACCAAGCTTGTCGAGCTGGTCCTGGACCTGCTGAAGCTCGTGCTGCAGCTTCTCCAAGTGATGGAGCTTGAGAGCCAGCTGATCCACATCAAGTGCCTTTTGATCCCCCTCCCGGCATGACCTGAGGTCGTTACACTGTTTGGTTGCCTTTGAACGAAGCCTCGTTCTTGTGCTCAATAAATCATCCATGTTGAACTAAACGGATTTTAACAAGTGGGTAAAAGTGGACTGTATCAAACAAGAATATCAATGTCTGTCCGATTAACAAGGTACAAATTTTGAAACCGAAAAGACTATCCGGCCCGGAGGACTATGTTAAGAATCCGTCCGTTCTTTGCGCCGGTATAAACAGAACAGAAATATAATTGACCTCAGTGCTGTATTGGGGTGCAACAGCTTCGTCACCAACAGGTTGAGAGGTAGTCACCGTATCATTTAACGACCAGGCACAGTAATGATAAGGCACAAATCAAGTACAGCTCATTGCTTTTTCTCGTACATCCAAGGAGGGGCTTACGGACAGCCCCTCTAAATTCGCCGTGAAACGTGCACAGTAACGACAGGCACGATTACATTATACTTGTATCAGGTAAAGGGTGCATTAATGATACATTATGAACGGTATCAAAGACACACGTCTGATCTGTATCATATAATGCCCCGTCAGGATTTGGGTGCCAAAGAGGGTTAGGCGTTAATTTTGTCCGAGTGAGGCTCAGGAAAGGACCGCCAAGTCCGTTTCCTACACTCGGCGGCCACAAGCGCTACAGCCAGGAGAGCCGTGCAGTGCCACTCCAGAGGCTAGCGCGCATTGAGACCGACCCGGTCCAGACGAATGCTGAGACACGAGTGGCCCGCTCCTCCCGGACAGACCGGAGGTCACTGCGGGTCACGTGACATGTAAGCGACCGCCAATCACCGCGCGCCCGAGCACCGCGCCCGCAAACATACTGTGCCGCACGGCCCGCCGGCGCGCCGGCGCTACCGTGGCCGTCGGCGACACGCACGCGGCGAACAGTTACGACCGCTAGTTACAAAATAGATTACTTGCGCGAAAACATATACAAACTCAACAAACGGCGAGCGTGCGTCTACTCTCTGGCTACATCTATAGGTAAATCAATCACGACTCTAACAAAATTAAACAATCTCGAATTCGACACATCAATTCACTGCCAGCACCAAAATATCTCTTTACGTCAAAACTCATAACCAAAAGTTCAAGGCCACAATCCTTAGCGAATCCTGCGCCTCCAGTATAGTACGACTGAAGGAACAGAGCCACCAACTTGCGAGCTTTCATGGACTTAAGCGTCTCCGAAACAGGCCCTATTACGGCTTACGAGCGGCCCGGATCAGGGCCAAATGCAAAGGTCAAAGCTCAAATGGACAATCAATACAGGGCAAGAACGTATTCGGGCGTTCGACATTGCCCAGGCCGAGCGTGCGTATTGAGTGGCGAGTTGTGTTTTACAAAATGCCACCGTCATGATGCGAAAGCCAATTTAGGAGAGCGATCCAGAAATGACATTGTGGTATACCGAATTCAGAGGTGATGAGCATTTGCTTGGTGAGTGGGCTAGTAGGAAAGGCATTAGCAGAACTTATGAGTGGCTTGTTCTGGTTTCGTTTCTAGCTTATCAATGGGCTTATTCGGCGCAATAGATTACGCCATCACATTTTTACGTAAATTTAATAAGGTAATGTGCATGATAATGTAATGTAGTGTGATAACGTAGCATAATGCCCATTTTTACGATGGTTGTGTGGCACACATATGGTTACATTTGGTGCGATTTGGTCAAATAACGTTCATAGTCGATTGTTTGTAGTTTCAGCTTGCCTTGAACTTGATACTTTATTTTAACATCTGACATTGTTCTGGACTTTTAAATATTGGAATAAAGGCACGGTATGAAGACCTTTGCTGTAAAAGAGTTTTGTCAGATTTGGTCGGGTTTGGTCCTTTCGCCAGATAGCCTGTTGTGAAAACGGCTAATGTAGTTTAAAATGCGATATGAAAGTCATGCCGTGTGATAATAAAACGGTCAAATACCTATCGAGGATATGATGATAGACGGCTGTTCCTACTCACATCATTACGTTCAATCATTTTCAAACCTGTTGACGCCACTCGCAAAGGCGGTTCGGTCGATTCATCGATGTTAGAACAAAATGAGCAATTGTTCTCCAAACATGAAAGGAATAGAAGAGTCTTGGGTAAATGGAATTGGACAGAAGTTGACGATATCAGTTGACTGATGAATATAATTGGCTAATGCTACTTACCTTCTTACCAAACTTCTACCAAAGTGAGCTGACCTACAAGCGTCCAAGCACAGATTCATTCGCGGACTGATGGTCGAGGGCGACCCGTAGAGCCTTTCACATCTTCCCAGCTGCCCAGTGAGCTCCCCCCTCCCCCTACCCCGTCGGCGTCGTGTCACTACCAATGGCATGTCACCTGGACAGTGCGATAGGCAGCCTTTCTGCCCGAGCATGACAACCTTACAGCGGAATTGTATCGACCGTGCCCGAGCCCAGCTAAAACTGACGACTCGAATAAACGGCCAAGGTCACTGTCGTAAAGGGTGTGTTGAAAAGAAAATCATTCAACCTGAATGACCCAAGAAAATTGAAGCGCATGTCTTTGTATGTTGAAGTGTTGTTCATTCCACAACGTTGATTTCAATCCGTCAAATTGCAAAGAGGTGCATCGTGATATACCTACCATTAGCTTAGGTATTTTGCTTTTATGTACTAGGCCACGATGCAGTCACGGTACATCGTACGATGTGTTTCGTAAAATTCACTTTTGAAGCCCACTTTCTCTAGAAGCTTCTGAATGAAATATTCTGTGGGGGCAGCATGCATGCTATATAAAGCCTTACAAATGACAACACAGGCACTGCCTCCATTGAAATGGTAATACTTTTACCTCCGTATCCCTTTGTAGCACGCTTCGGCGAAGCTGCTGAATGTAAAATGGTAAAACACCATATTTCTGGTATCAGCTGACACCATATTCGTTGAAAAATATGAACATCAGGACGCCAGCAAAGACGTGCCAAGCACATATTCCGATGAGGCGTTGGTTACATTTGAATTCATTCTAATCTTAGATTTATATTCTACGAACAATTTAACGGTCGAAAAGGAATTCACTTTCCATTTAACATTTATTCTTTTACGTCATTAGATATGTTGTAGCCGATACGCAAAAAGTTAAGCAGTGTGCCGGATAGGTAGTGCAGTGTTAACTAACATGCCAACACTTGGTATAGCGCACATACTAACTAGTGCTTGAACCTTGTAGCATAAACGCATTGCTCAGTTCCAAGGCTATAGAACTCCCTCAGTTCGCACGTAGCAACTTGAGACTTGGCCTGTATTTTTAGCATTCCTTCGTTGCCAACGCAAAAAAAAACTCGTTTGCCTCGGGCGCACATCATTACGTTTCGTCATCATTCCCTCGTCGCCATTCGTTTGACCCAAATCCATTCGGCATGCGATTTACAGGGCACAGTTCCCGTCTGTTAGGCACTCCGGCACGCATCCCAGCAGGGAGAATATAGCTGGTTTGTGAGGGGTTCGTGTCCACGCCTAAACAACGCTCTCACGGACTCTGTATACCAACAGTGACATGTGTCAAACAAACTTAAAACATGAACGGCACGACCCGTCCAGACAGATAAAAATGGAAATGTTTACAGGAAACGACCTCACATCGATCGCCCCCAGCTCTCGGCGTTCAGTACTTCCGTGCCAGTGATGGTCGCCGCCGAGATGTGGTCGCTCGCAATCGCCTGAAAGTCTTCATACAGCTGGAATGGCACGTTTGGCTGTTATTTTGGTGCAGCTTCCAATTATTCAGTCATTGAAAGGCTTGCAATAATAAAATACATGAAATATGTTTTTAACAATAACATAACAGTGTTTTTAAGCAAAGTTGTTAAAGTGGCACTTAGCATTACATGGAAAAATATCAAAACTATTCCTGGTTTAAATTAGACTTACTAAAGGAAAGAAGCGGAAATGATTTGTGTTAGGTCACCGATGCAAAAAATCAACATTTTCTTGGTAGGATATTTTGCATGCACATATTGAAACCCTTTTGATTTGTTGAAAGCTTCATAACAATCGTCCACCTTGATGTGTATACAGGTAGTTCACCGATACCGGCGGCCACAAGGAATAACGGCTATAGTCGTCTCATTTCAGGGCCCGATTTTAACAGTACGCATATAGGTATCAATGCATAGATAGATACGAACTCTCGACTCTCGAATTAAGTATTATAGGCTATAGCTGCCCTTTCAGCATCGGCTGGCCCGCTATAGTTTTTGTTTTGTTTTGTTGGGCTAGGCGCTTTCGGTCCAATGAGACCAGCCGGGAGGATGATAGGATATAGGGGGAGACATTGGTCTGGGCAGGCACCCTAGTGAGTCACCGGGGCTGAGCCTAGAAGCACGGAACGGTGGCCCGCTATAAGTGCGTCCGAGGGCGCACTTTTAGACAATCTGCAGCCTCAGTCCGTCTCCCTGCTGTCAACCCATATAAGCTGGACTGCGGAGTCGGCGAAGGCCACCCAGCCCCAAGGTACTCAGTACTCACTGCACCCGGCTACGGGGTGCGCTCCCTCGGGAGCAGCGGTGCCGCTCCAAGGGAGCAGCCCAGCCCGCATGAGATAAAGTTGCCTGTCCAGCCCGGAGGGGGTTGCGGCGTGGAGGAGAAGGATTTCAGTATCCTGAGGATAGAAGCACGGAACGGTGGCCCGCTATAAGTGCGTCCGAGGGCGCACTTTTAGACAATCTGCAGCCTCAGTCCGTCTCCCTGCTGTCAACCCATATAAGCTGGACTGCGGAGTCGGCGAAACTTTAATGACTCCGACCTGATTCCAGCTTCCAAAAAACAACTCCGTCTCCGGCTAGAACTGTCGACTCTGACCGACTCCGACTCCTACTCAGTGACTCCGCACTCCGCAGCCCTGAGTCTACAAGCAGCCTGGTTGGAAGCAACCAAGCTTCGCTGCTGTCCCCTGGCGGCTGGGCCATTACTGCCATCTAGTGGCAGCACCTCAAAACACATCGACTCATTCCAAGTGAGCTACTTACTGCATCTCGGATATGAAAACAATTAGCCCGTTTTAAATATCGGAATCTTTGGATCAAATTAGTAATACAGAGCTCAAACTTGGATATATGCTAAATGGCTATTAGTTTTCAAAGCACATGTGGGCTAAAGCGGTCAAGTTTAGTGGCCCTACCCACGGAGGCTAGAGAACAGTAGCTACCTAGCCAAGCTACCAATTTACCTACCTATAGCTACGTGCATCTGTGTGCTGTCATGAAGTCCAGTCATATGTGCATTGCCCGTGAGGAAAGGCAATTGACCAGCCGTCCTTTTTTCATCAAAACCAGCCTATCCAAACCCCTCACGCTTCCCCTAAAATAGCTATCTAAATGCCCAGCCAGGAAGCCTTTTTTACATTGTTTTATACCGAGCCATGAAGACGCATTCCACCATTATTTCATATATCTGACCGGATATTTTTCCAGGGCGGCCGCTGGCGATGACCACAGTGGACCACAAATCCTATCCAGTGACGTCACTGGTGGAGCGGCGGGCGGCGCCTGAGGCAGGTCCCGATTTGAAACCACGCTCCCGCAGATAGCGACATGTCTTCTGTGGGTGGTCCAACGGTTGCAGTGGCTCCGGAGATGGTGGCCGAGAGAGAGAGAGAGGAGAGAGAGAGAGAGAGAGAGAGAGAGAGAGAGAGAGAGAGAGAGAGAGAGAGAGAGAGAGAGAGAGAGAGAGAGAGAGAGAGAGAGAGAGAGAGAGAGAGAGAGAGAGAGAGAGAGAGAGAGAGAGAGAGAAAGAGACAGAGACAGAGACAGAGACAGAGACAGAGACAGAGACAGAGACAGAGAGAGGGAGAGAGAGAGAGAGAGGGAGAGAGGGAGAGAGACGCAAGATTTCCCCGGAAACAAAAGACCGGACCAGCCTTTCAAAAGCAGACGCCGTAATAGCTCGGCTTTGTATTCCACCCATTGTGCCCATGGGCTCCGCTTTTAGGGACATTTCTGGAAATCTGCCTGCTATCAACACGGACAATTGCTGCGCCAGATGGGCGTGCACAATGGGCTGGGGTTGTATGTAGTACACACCTACGCACTCGTACACACACTTTTTCTGACTGAGGTCGGTCGGTCGGGTCGGGTAGGTTAGGTCGGTCGGTCGGTCGGTACAGGTTAGGTCGGCCGGTATAGGTCGATCGGTCAGTCGGTCGATATCGGACAAGGTCACGCTAAGAATGGATGTGGAGGTTACGACATTATTTAGACTAGGGTCTATGTTACGAGCACAGAAAGACTGTCAGAGACTGTCTGTCAAGCATCTGTCAATCATTTGTCGAGACTATTAACACAGTAATAAAATAAAAACAGAAAACATCTCATGCCTGCTATTTTAAGACCTACGAGTAAAAATGAGCCAGTCTTGGAGTGTTGCCTGTTATTTAGGTGTGCTTTGGATTGGTCTTCAAAGCGTTAACTATGCCATGGAACATTTGCAGGGCAGTTCAAGCCGCAATTTCTCAGTACCCTGCTCAGAACACAGTCTTCAACAATAAATGATATAATAAAAGTATCATCTCATAGTAACATACCCTTCCTTGTCCAGGCCCCGGCGCTGAACCCTGTGTCCTCCCTGTCACATCAGGTCCTCCACTGGGGTCGCTAGAGTTATGTCACCGGCCATCGTCCCACTTTTGCGGCTGGAGTGGCCGATGCCATTGTGCCATAGTGGGGCTGTCAGCACGGCATTTCTTCGCCGGCCAGAGAGGCATTGTCAGCTACAGATGACGCCCACAGGGTCGGGTGAGGGACGGTGTCGATGGTAGCGGTGGTGGCGGCGGGGTCACAGAGGTCGCCTGGGAGGGTAGACCTGCATTATGGCATTTTATTGCATCATATTATATCATTGTTTATGATTGAACATATGAAATAATTTACGGCAGTGTGGTTCTACGAATCAAAAGTCAAGAAATAGAACGGATGAAAATGTAAAGTGGATGATAAAAAATGGCAAATATAGACATGACCTCCCCCCCCCCCCATTGAGCATATCAAGAATCAACTTTAGAGACTATGGCTGCAAAAAAAAAAAAAAACGCCTCGACGGCACGATTGGGGTGTCTGATGATGTAATACGTTATTACATTACATTATGTACGTACATTACATTACATTACATACATTACAAACATCAAAATAACTCGATGAAAGATAAACACATCCAGCCTTTGTCCCACGCCCTAGCCGCGAACTTCAAACATCTGTTGGTGACTGTGGATATATCCAGAGGGTGTTGTGCCGTCACTGACTCACAGTTGGATGACATCTAAGTGCTCCAGCACAATTGGGAAGAGGATAACAAACACGGGTCGACTCGTTCTGAGAGCCAACGAGACAGGTTCGGGCACCCTCAGATGTCCACGCTTACGTCACGTACAAAGGAAACTCGAATGCTGAAGTGAGCTTTGTTTCGAGGCACAACGCCGAGTTGAACCGCATTGCTCCAAACCATTATCTGAACAAAGTCGGTGCTATTTTAAAATGACTCTTAGAATGAAGATGACATTAGACAAAACGAGATACAAGCATACCGTACTTTGTAGTGACAGACACACACTGTGACACACAGGCTGCAATCCCGGCGACACCACAGATTTCCTCGCGGCGCCTTAGTTCCGAGGATTCAATTTCCGGAGCGTACACGCATCTCAGCAGTTCGATCAATGCTCGAGAGACCTGTTGCCTGCGACAGCAATGATCAACTGATCAACAGATCTTGCCGCGGGTGGAAGTCGACTGAGGGAAGAGGCAATAAGAGAACTGCGCAGCAAGGATAGCAATCAACAGGTGACATTTTCTCGGAGTTCTCCGGAGCCAAGGCGAACGTTGCGCAAGAAACTACAGGGTGTCCCAGAATTACCCGGACATTGTTAATTAGCGTATAAAATAAGGCAAACATGATTGCGCTTTTTTCTTTTTATCGTCCTATATAGTCAACTAGGGTGGCTGTGAAATAGCACATGCAATAGATACGCTTGTTACAAGATCAGCCGACAATGATTGAAAATGCCAGCCATTGCTGGTCTCAGTTGTTTTACGGCTCTCCCGAAATTGGGCGAAGGCCTGTTTTCTTTGACCTGTTGCCGGATGATAATACGATCATATAAAATAAACTTAACATCAAAGTGTTCCCAGGTCATAAGGCATTATCCCCCAAAACAAAAATTGCTGCCTACACCACTTTTGCCGCGTTTTTTACATCTGAAGTGGAGAAGCTCCATGTCTGAACATGGCGGGACCTTTGGCTTCCAACAGATTTGGTTTCCAAAACAAACCCGTTCATGGCCGTTTGGTTCACGGCATCCAGTTTTTGTACTGGTAGAATATTACCGCAGTAGTACTCTGTGCTAACGGCTATCGTTGGGCCATCATATCAAGCCGAATGAGTGCACGGTGGCTCAAAATGTCTCACAATTTGATTTTCGACGGGTGCCTGGCCGTCTCTGCTGTTGGGGCGTTGTAGCCATCTGACGTTCACACACGCCTTTTTCGGGCGGTTCAAATGACAGCATACCTTCGTTAGACCACAAAGTGTGCTTCAATATAATTTTTTGTTGTATATGTTATATTTTTTGGGATGAATTGTAGTGATTTTCGCTGCTTTTCCCGAAGTTTTCGCATATTTTTCAGGCGAGGGACCCCAAATTCCAAAATTTTGCGAAGATAGTGGTGGAAAGTAGACTGATGTTCTTCAGATAATCCTGATCTATCGTTTAGCTAGTTTTTAGCTAGATCAGTGACGTTTGTTGTCCATGACAAGCAACCACCCGTTTGACAACTGGTGCATGGCCCTTTTTGGCCGAGCCCAAGCTTGTCAATCAGGTTTATCTCTGGCTCTCTCTGGCTTTGTTAGCTAATATAATTGCGCTTTGCTCAATCCTAACTGCTTGCAGATGAGCTGCTGAAGCTCTCCAGCAAAAACCATGCCGAAAGTCCGTTTACAAAGTTGAAAACGGGAGTTGATTCACCATGGTTGCCTATTAGTGGCTTAAGCTGAAAACGGAAAAGGACTACTCTTACTTGACTCTGGATAATACTTGACTCAAGTCGTTACCGGTCACCAAAAGCACACAGTCCCCAAGCTCGATAGCTAAGGGATATCTTATGAAAGTATGATGCTTGTATATCATTAGAATCGAGCGCAATCGTACTTTTAGCAAGAAAATAAATGTCCGGGTAATTCTGGGACACCCTGTATAAGTACGAGACTTGTTACGGAAGACTAAGCAGTGAAGCGTGGATCATTGCTGCTGATCAAATATGCCCGTGTATGTAGGTTGAATGTTGTTATTTCTAACGTTGTCGCTTTGTGATTTCAATTTTAATTATCGTTAATAAGTTCCACGAATATCAACTTTAACTGAAAAGCCAGCGCAAGCTTCGATGGCCGTTCACATGTCAAAAAGTGCCGTATTTTCCCGATACGCGTCCCGTACCGTCGGTCATACTGTCGCCTTGTAATTAACCATAGACCTCTGTACACAATAGACCCCTGGTGTACAGAGGTCTATGAATTTACCTAAGTTGTCTCGCACCGTCCCGTCTCGTAAAGAGCCGTCTCGTACTGTACCGCATTGTTCCGTACCATCCTGCACTGTCGCTGTACTGTCCCCATATTGTCCCCATACCGTCCCATACAGTCCCATAATATCCCTGCCATCACATACTGCCTCATATTGTCCCATATTGTCGCCATATTGTTGCCATATTGTCCCAAACTGTCGGCACATTGTCCCGTACAATGTCATATGTCACTACTGTCCCGTTCTGTCGCTACACTGCCCCATACTGTCCCACACTGTCACCATACTGTCCCCGAACTGTCGACATACTGTCGCAATAGTGTCGCCATACTATCCCATGCCGTCACCATACTGTCACCATACTGTCCCCATACCGACCCATATTGTCCCAATATCGCTACTTAAATGACTATTATCACATACTGCTGTCCACGAGGCACGAGCTGTCGCCATATGTCCCATACTGTCCCATACATACTGTCGCCATACTGCCGCCATATCGTCCCCATACTGTCGCCATATCGTCCCCATACTGCCGCCATATCGTCCCCATACAGTCGCCAGCGGCCGACAGAGTGCCGGCGCCCCGATAGTCCATCACCGCCAGGAACAAACGGAACCGAAAACCGCGGGGCGCGGCCTATCCCAATCAGCACCGTCCAGTCCTATTAGTTTGCAGTTCTCTCATCGCCATGGCCGCACAAGCACCTGGATGCGATAGGCCCACTCAGCGAGCAAAAAAAATCGGCTGCACACAACGTCTAGACAGCTGGCTAATTTGTACATACGGCTAATATTAGATGCTCACGGGTCAAGAGTCACGTGACCTGCCACCAAATACGAATGTTGAAATACGTTGACATGTTGCGTAGCATTTTGTGATTCGAACTGTGCTTGAAATGTGTTAACCCGCGCCGGGCCGGGGGTGTTTGAACACCCCACCCCCTGCGGTTTTTCGCAGATATCTTAAAAACGGCGGCATCTTTTTCGCACATGTTCTAAAAATGTCAGACCCAGGTCGCTCAAGGTCAGGTCACCAGGTCACGCCAAGTGACCACACTTCAGAAAAAATAAGAATGCTCGTCCTAGCTACACCGACTGAACGATTGCCTTGAAACTTTCAGCGATTGATAAGAGTACCAGTATCTATAAAATGTTTACCTCGGAATTTTGATACCGGTGACCTAAGGTCAGGTCAATTTTGCGGCCTCTCCATTATAAGTCAATGGGAGAAAATTGAAAAGCGTCTGTTTTGCACGAACGCCATTCTAGACACACTCAAACATTGAGATGCAGGTAAAATCAAAACACTGAACCGAAAAATGGCAACTGTGACCTCTCGTTATGTCCCCAAAGGTCATCTCAGGTCACGAATAGTTTTTAACAGTTTTCGCTAATAACTTCTGATAGAGGCATGCTAGAGCGATGAAAACACCTTAGATGTGTTCGGCTCGACGATGCGGATCGACTGATATGCAACATGACCTTCTCCGGTCAGGTCATGACCTTGACCGGAGGTCAAATTTTCAAGTTGACTTTTTAAGGTCAAATTATAGTTCATTCGACGTGCCTCGACGAGAGGAACACGATGCTAGCAAAATAAATGTCGTGTCACTTTTGAACCAAAAGTTATTGCCGAAAAACACTTTTCGTAAAAACGGCTATGTTTGGAGTTTTTGCCCTCTGGAGGCAAAACCGTTGACCTGAGGTCAAATCTAAGGACATATTAGCGAAAGACCGTTAAAAGAGCTATCGAATACGCTTTTCTGCGGCGCTGTAGCTCTATCGGTTCCCGAGTTAGTCATTGGCAGATTCCAAAATGTTGAAATAGCCAACATTTTACATTTGGTGACCTCTGGTCACCTGACCTTTGGACCTGACCTAAAAAATGACTGAAGTGTTTTCGTCCTGATTTTGGCCGTTCTTTCGAATGCCGCTTACTGCGTGTCGCTACGTGGCCCAGGAGCCGAGTTAGAAGGGGGGTGTTCAGGTACCCCCCCCCCCCGTCCCGGCGCGGAAGTCGCGGAGCAACGGCCCGGCGCGGGTTAAGGTTAACCCTCGCCCGCGTTGGTGTTTTGCCAGCTGCGAACATATAGGACCGTGCGTCGGCCCCTGATCGACATTGCCGTGTCATTCATTTCCAGGTGTGAGAATTTCGGAAATGGTGATTTAAGGTTCAATGGACTTTTGTACATCGCATATGACATTTTCGGGGATTTTCAGCATGACTTTCATCGATATTCATAACGAACGAAACACAATGCCGAATCACTGTTGCCGACAGAGACCATCTAGCTCTGTCGCACTATGTGTCCGCCACCTGACACTTCTGCATCAGCGGCGCGGGAGTCACCCGCTGCAACCCAAGATACCACTGAGAAAGGACAAGTGGCATACGGGAGTCGTCTGAAAACGGGGATTTTTCTGCTCAGATTAGAGCGCTTCTGCCGCGCCTGCAAAGGACCCGGGTGGTTGGTTTCCCAGGCGTGGTGAGACCGCAAATAATGCAGGATGATGGTAAATGAATTAATTTTGCCGCGACGCGAAGTCACGCATCCGGCCGTTGCGTTGTTTATGGCATACACTCTGGGATCATATATCTTCATCACTAGTTATTTGCTTTTATATATTCCGTCTGCGTCCTTCTGTTGCACCAAATATGTTGAAGGTGGAAGCACAGGCATAGCTTCGATATTTTGCGAACGTGTGCGATATAACAAGACATTTTTCAGCTATCAGCTAGAATAATTATTTTGAGAAAAACGAGAAGCTCGGATCGCTCACTATCATATGTAATAGCATTGATCCAAACTTCTACTTATAACTTACTATCCAAACTTCATAGCTTATAACTTAATAGCTTTGATCCAAAGCTAACATCCAAACTTCAAACCTATTCTTTCGATCCGACCTGGTTTTCTTCTTACCTCCGTGGCCATACCCAATCAGTATGCACAACTGACGGGCGAGGAAACCGAGTCCTCTCCGATCCTCTACCCAATCCTATCGGCGTGTTCCAAGGCTCCTCGCTCGGCCCGCTCCTGTTCCAAATATTTGCCAATGACCTCCCCCTCTACGCCCCTGGGGCGCACGTGGTGCAGTACGCTGATGATACCCAAATTCACTTTCTGGCAAAAAAGATTCCCTCCCTCATCTCATCGCCACTATCTATAGAACAAATTCTGGACCCTTTTGATGCCTGGTTTCATACCAACGGCTTAAAACTTAACACAGCCAAAATTGAGCTCATCGTCTTTGGCTCGCGCCAAAATTGCCGCAGCCTGGATCCCATCTCAATTCGGTTCCGTGAGGACACGATCCGTGAGGGCCCCACGGTGAGGAACCTTGGCGTGGTTTTCGACAAGCACCTCACCTGGGACGCTCACGTATCGGCCCTCGTCCAAAAATGCAACGGTATCCTCATTGGGCTGTCCCACGCGCGTCACCACATCCCTTGTGAACTTCTGCCAACCGTGGTCAGCGCCTTGGTCCTCTCGCACGTCAAGGGAGAGTGAGTGATACGAGCATGACCTCTGTGGCTGGCCTCCACCTGTTTCGACCCAGTTGTCAGCTGCTGGTGCCTGCGTCATATGTAAGTACAGCAGTTCTCCTTCTGCCGCTGGCGTAGGATCGTGTCACAGCGTACCTTTTATGACACAGCCCATGACCTCACTGCTGGGTTCCTCAAACTGAATGGAATAGTTCGCCGAGCCGCCGCAGCCCGTGAAGCGATACCTTTAACCCGCGCCCCGTTGGGCTCTGCCGAGCAACGCGCCCGGTTGGGGGGGGGGGGCATTTTGGCCCCCCCTAAGATCTCGAGAACCACGCAACATAGCGACAAGCGGTAAACGGCGTTGGATAGCCCCAACGGGGAACTACCTTGTGACCCAATTTTATTGACCTAGGTCAAACCGATGACGTCACAGGTCAGGTCAAAGGTCCAATTTTCACCGTTTACAGGCACTTCAAGAAATGCGTTGTAAAATCGAGTAAAATGTATTTCATTGAAAATCATCGATAGGGAAATGTTCTTCAAACCTATATTTTGCTATTTGAGGTCACTGATACCAGGTCAGGTCACAGAGGTCAGGTCACGGGGGGTCACAATATGAAAGTGTCGTGTGATACATGTTTTATGGTCAATTTTACATGACAAATGCGATTATATGGGTCAGGCAGCCTTTGGGGCCAGCTTAGATCACGTTTTGGTCAAGGTCAGGTCAAGGTCAGGTCAAGGTCAGGTCAAATTAGGTCAAATTTCAAAGTTAATATTTTTGCATAAAATGGGTATCAAATCGATGCAGCTCGTCACGGGGAGTTCAATGGTGGTCTTTGTTTTGCCGTACGTGGTCTAGAATTGCTAAAAATTGAGTTCAAAAATTTGACGTCATCATTTTTGAACAGTTTTTTCGCTATAACTTGGCCAAAAAACGAGATATCGATCTGAAATTTGGTATGTATATAGAAGAGCGCTGGTACTATCACATATATTCCGGTTTTTTTTCGAAATTCGGAAAATTTTTGGATTTTTTCAAAGTTTTTTCTAAAAAAATCAATTTTTTGATTTTTTTTTGTCAAAAACCAAAAATTTTGAAAATCCGAGATAGCAGTTTTGTAGCGCCGCTTTTTGTCTACTAGACCATATAAAGAACTTTGAAATTGCTTGATAACTGTAGATTTGGTGAGCGTTTCAAGTTTGCATGTTTTTTGCTCATTTTTGCTCGAACATGACCTCAGTTTGACCTCAATAACTCCTGACCTAAGGTGACCTAAGACTTGAAATTTGGTGTGAAGGTGTCAAATTGATGCCCGGGAAGGTACTGAAAATTTGGCGGCGCTGCGCGCCGCCGTTTTCTTGCTATTCAGGAAAAACCACAGGGGGGGCCAAAATGGCCCCCCCCCAACGGGGCGAGGGTTAAGAGATGCATACATACAAAATCACCAAAATTTTCACACACAACACTTTACATACCTACAGATCCGTGTATGAGCACATGCAGGTGACCCACAGGCTACATGCACGTTACATGAACAGACTCAGACTGCCACCATATCAAATAGGTAACCAATTGATACCACTAAAAACCCATCTGGAATGGTTTTACATTGAACCATTTGATATCCATTTGAAATGATTTCCAAATGGTCCTAGCTGGACACCATAAAAGCGCCGTTTTAAAATGTGTTAAAGTGATAACCAAATATATTTCAGTTGAGACAGGTATAATAACACGGAACAAAAATGATAGGAACTGTGATATTTGCTCGATGTGTGCCTCTTGTTCTCCTTTTAGACGCTGATGACGGTAATTTAGCCGAAACGCGTTCGTCTATCATTTTTGTTCCGTGTTATTATAACCAAATATGTTGAAATTGTGTAAACCCATCGACGTTCGTCACAATGTTTTCAGCCGCCAGATCACCGATCATCAACCGCGACACAAAAACCACATAGCTTGGACCACACGTGGGCGGCCGTTTATTAACGAACAAAGGTAAACGCTATGCCATTACTTCCTCTCATCCACGCTCGATCGGCGTACAAAGCACTCTCTCACTCACTCACTCACATACTCACTCACTCACTCACTCACTCACTCACTCACTCTCCTCGACCATATTCACTTCAGTCTCCGGAGACAGCACTCGCGGATGCTGCTCACGAGTCGTCTTCCGGCGTAGATCCTGTATCTTTTCGTTAATGAACTTGTTGATTTGTCCATGAACGACCCGCTTGTAGTCAGAGCTTTTCCCGCGCTTATCCATGTAGGAAGTTACTTCGCCTGTGAATGCAGAAAAAAAACATTGGCATGGAGGGCATTAACCCTATTCCTGGCGGGGGGGGGGGCCTCAGGAGCCCCCCCCCCCTGAGGTTTTTTGGTTATTTCTCCCCAACGCGTTGAGCTAGGAAGCTCAAATTTTCTGACTTTTCCTATAAGGCTTCTACGCAACATGTCTGAAATTTTGAGTTGATCTGACCTCAGGTCAGGTCACCAGAGGCGGTTTGGTGACCCTACCTCAGAAAAGTTTGCAATCACGCCAGAGCTAGAGTTTTTGACCGATCAATTTCTTCTCTTCAGGCTTTAGTTAGGGTACCAGTATGTGCAATTTGTATATCTCGGAATTTTGATATCGGTGACCTAAGGTCAGGTCAGTTTCGCGACCTCCCCATTATAAGTCAATGGGGGAAAAATCAACTCCCTGTTTTTACCACTAAAACGGGTCGGAATGGCCCCATATACCATACATGACTTCATATACGATCAACCTTCACTACCTTGAGGTCTGTTTTGCTGTTGGGCAGCTGTGAGGTCATGTGACGTCATCAAAGGTCACCAAAGGTTTTTGGCCAATAACTCCGTACAGGAACAAGATACAGACGCGTGGATGGTCTCATTGTGTTCAGCTTGTCAAGACGCATCGAATGATATACATGATGACCTCGAGGTCACGTGACCTGAGGTCAACCTTTGACCTTGACCTTTCGAGGTCAACATATATATCATTCGATGCGGATTGACGAGAGGATCACGATGATGCCCTTAGTTTGTTCCTATCTTGACTAATTCGAAAGTTATTCGAGAAAAACTCTCTCCATATCTAGCGCCGCCATTTTGACTTTTTCGACCCCTGTGACGTCATCTTTGACCTGACCTGAAAATGACCTGTGTAAAAATTGTAGACCTTGTCCATGCGTATCCGATGCCGTTTACCGCTTGTCGCTATCTTGCTTCGTTCTCGAGATCTCAGGGGGGGGGGGCCGAATCGGCCCCCCCCCCGCCAGTTTCTTGTCCCGGTGGAGCCCGCCAGGAATAGGGTTAAGGAAGCAGCAGTCATGTCAGTCCTTAATTGGAGCCAACTGTTTCCAAAACGGGTTATATTTCCAAAGCTGGGAACAAAGTCGGAAAGAAGACCTTTCTTTCTGGTACAAGTGGCATCCGGTGATTCGGTTCTCATTTGCTCATATTCTCCTGAATCCTGATACAAAGACATTGTCCTCAAACGGATAATACAGTGACTGGCGAGTGACATCAAATGAAACACTGGCAATTGCACACGTTGAAACGATACATTGTATAAGAATATGACTGATAATCATGTATTGTCAATGTCTGCCTTAGTTAGAATGTACTTTATTACTTCATTCTTTGAGGCGTTCCTCTCTTGAGAGGGCAGACTGTTCCAGCTTAGAGCCTTGGTAAGAAAGATACTAGATAGCTTTTCATGAATTCCGTTCTTGGGGCGACAAGATCGGGCTGTTCGCGGCTGGCAAAACACCAATACGGGCGAGGGTTAGAAATCCGCCCACATGCATAATTCAGCGAAAAATGTCACGAAATAAAGTCGTGGGAAGTCGTGGGCGCCAAATGTAGCAACAAAGGCCTCCAGGCCTTGGCCTCGGCAAAGGCCTTGGGCTCGTGACGCGGTCAGCATGCCCGCAAGCACTGCTTATTTCCAGGGAATGAAGTGGTGTAGCCGATGATGTCGCACCAAATACTGAGTGTATACTCACGGGATCACGGCTCATGTGGACACGAAGTATTGTGGGGAGAACGTCTGATCTGAAGAATCCTGTGCCCCCCCCCCCCCCCCCAGCCATCAACAGAACGCCCAGTGACGGGTGTCCCCACTATCAAGCGACGGATGGCAACAGACGTCGAAAGCATCTTCATGGATGACGAAGCTCTTTACCTTTATAGACACCATATTGGCACAAAAATATATTGCTCACCAACTGAACAATCATTGTTAATGGTTTCGAATAAGAATTTATTGACAGAGACAGTTCATGCACAGCCAATGCACAATGCAGCATCATCCGGGCACAAAATGTCATTTCTGTTTCGCTTGGGACGACGTCGAAGTAGTTTCCTAATATAGGTACCTTCACCATAAAAAATGACCACATGCGATTTTTCTGCTTTCCATTGTCTTCCTCCTCTTCACCTATTCTCCTCTCTTCCTCTACTGCTTATCCATCTCCTCCTTCCACTTGACGTAGCAGAGCGCGATGTTGGTGTCGGAGCCGCTGTTGCAGTAGGAGTTGTACCACGCTCCCTGCGCGAAGTTCATGTAGACACAGTTCTCGTCTCCCTGCACCGGCTGCTCGTTGGCCCACTTGGTGAAGATGGCGGCCTTGCCGGAGGGCCACACCCAGGCACTGGTGGAGGAGCTGCGGCGCAGGCCCAGCCAGATGTTCGAACCGCCACTGAGCTCGTGAACCTGCCGCACAACGAGGGGACGTCAAGGGACCCAATTGAGGCGTACGACATGAACTTCAAGGATTCACTGGAGGCGTGCGACACCAGCTGGATGAGTTCAAGGGGCGCAGTGGGGATACAAAAGAGGAAGCGTCACGAGACAATGAGTTTATCGGAGTCAGTGAACTTAATGAACATATTAAGTGTACCGATGAGTGTAATGATAATAAAACACACACGACGGGTGTAAGAGTGACAGGGAGAGAGTGTAAGTGATACAATACACACATAAAAGCCTGAGTGTAACGGCAACCATGACTTAGATTTTAAATTTTGAGCAGGTTATGTGGATGAACCAGATTCAGAACTTCAGTTGTTTTTCGGTCCATGAACCACCCTCTGCGCCTTTCCCCTCCCCTCCCACGCAATTTTCATGCTGATCTGAATGTTACGCTTCGTACTGGGTATGTAGTATCCTAAGCATTATCCAATATGTCAAACATGACATTACACAAGTTGCTGGGGCTTCAAAAAACTACGTTGATCCCTTGCAGCTTTCAAAAAGATGCAATAGCGAACATGCCAAACACATCCAAATGGCTGACGGCAAACATTTCCGGAAGCACGCGCACCTGTTTGCACACAACGACATCCAAGTCAATTACAGCTTGCGACAGATTTCCAATCTAATTCACTCGGGTAGCTGCATCCAACCCCGGCGGCTCTAGTTCAGTGCTGTCCTTATCTCCAAGTCTTACCATTTTCATCATCTTACCATTTGTTGATCTTCGTCGTCGAGAATTTCTGGAAGTGAAGACGTGGCCTCGATGTCGTGACAAATTTCCAGCGCGTCATCAGCCGTCACATTTGCCATAGAAGGTGGAAGCGGCAAAAAGCAGTCGTCGTCTCCCGTAGCAAGCCATTGGCTATTGGGGCACCCCAGCGCCGCCCTGGTGGCCAAAAAGAGAACTATCCAGGTGTTCGGACCGAGCATGGTGAGGTTGTGTCTGAAGGAGAGAACAACGGCGCAGTTTTTGGCGGTGACGGAGGGGGCGGAGTCAAGAGGGCGTGGCTTAGGCGCTCACGTGACGAGGAGGGAGGGGCTAGATATGTTGGTGTGAGACGGTTCGTGAGATTCTCACAGCTGGTAGAGGTTAGATAGCAGCTGCAGGTGTGAGTTGCATCCCGATTCGTCAGCTCTCCTCGAAACCGACATAAGATATTAGGGGAAGATGGGGTAATTTGGTCGATTTTTTAGGAAGCGCTGGGTAATTTGGTCGTTTTTTTTTAGGAAGCGCTGTAGCTCGAACTTGGCGACATATTTCTGCACTCTCTCAGCGCGGACAGGTGAAACATTCATTGTAAGTTTTCTTGTATAGTAAACTGAAAATGATTGAGTTGAGTAGCTACTTAGGGCCGAATTTTGACATTTACAAAGGTCTGCAAAGCGGCCAAATTGCCCCACTAGCAGGATTATTTGGCCGGTGGGGTGGGACAATTTGGCCGGTGATTATTTACGGCCTTGATTTGATTTTACAGGCGAGTCAGCTTCAGCGTCAGCAATGACATGTGTCCTACGCGCATTTTTAGGCTGACTCAGTGTCGGACTTATATTCAAATGATTTTGACTCAGGTCTTATTTCAGCATTTTCCAGCACAACTGAAAATGCGCTTCCTGTGCATACACTGCTCAGTCAAACATTTCCATTTTATTTGTGGTAAAAATATTTTACAGTGAAACTTGTAATTAATGATTAGTGAGAAGACATTGTTTGGGAAAAAACGTTAACTTTTTCTAGTAAGGAAAAAATCGACTAATTTCAATTAAATTTTTTTAGCAATCAATGAAATAACCCGAACTCAGTCTCAAATCCTCACATCTCGTAACTTTCCGATGTCTGCAAACTAACGAGTTGTCGATAGTGTTTGTGAGCTGGAGATGTGACTATCAGTTTGGGTTGAATAGATCCCTAACATCGTCTTCGTGTTGCATTGCGCAGTGTCTTAGTGAGCCCCTAGGAGGCAGACTGTGCCGCAATGCCACCTGCAAAGTGTAAACCCAACCAGCTCGGCACGACCTTATCAAGTCGGCCGTCCCAGCATAGCGATCCTGAGAGCACCGTCAAAGCTGCTCTATTGGCACCGGCCAAATTACCCCGCATTGCCATTCTGAAAAGCTGTGTCTATAAAGTCGTTACGGTAATACGGAAATGCATAAAATTACTCTTGAAAACGCTGAATATCCTAAGCAATGGGACCACATTGTCGAAATTTATCCACAGCCCGAATTCTACAGGGTGATTTTTATACAGGGCAAAAAGTAAAGAGCAATGGCGGTACCAGAAAACAGATCAACTGACAGCAAATGTATATCTTTGTAAAAAGCACATTCTGACAGTGACATTTCATTTGCACACACAAACTTTGAGTTTCAGCTCCGTTTAGGCTTACAGAACGTGCTCGAAGTGAGCACAGTTTTAATTAATGCACGCAAGCCTGGAGTAATTGGCGATTTTGGGGAAAACATTTTGTTGTGCGCCATTTTCACGGAACTTCACAACAGAATGAGTCCCAAGAAGTCTTTAAAAGATCCTGAAAACAAAATGACAAACAATTTCCTTTCACATGGATATACTTTTTTGGCGTTTGTTATATGTTTTGGTATTCTCTAGGCTTAAAAACTTTTTGCCCTGTAAAAAAAATCACCCGTGTACATGGCACATATGCTATATAATTTTTCGAACGGAATAAGTAGGTAAAAGTTACCATTTTCTAATCAAATTCATGTTTTAACGATTTTGACGAAAATTACGAAGGGGAGATTTTTTGAAAATTTTCCACGGATTAGTTCCACCAATGACACATAAATAGTGGCTAGAATTTCATTCGCTTTTGTCAGATATCGTAGAGGTGGGGGCGGTTTAATTATATTGCCGGCCAAATTACCCCATCCTCCCCTACACTAATTTTTCGTTCCGAAACGGATATCACAATGACCTTCGATAGTTTGGGGACTTTTGACGAATGCTGGGTATATATGCATTGGATCCAGAGACAGAAGAGATGATCAAGAAGTTAAGGCAAAGCGCATCTGCCCTTCAGTTCTTATCATATAAGGCGAAAATGCAGAAGCCGAGAAGGCCAATGCTGTCAGTGTTCTGGATCTGGCGTAGGAAAGTCATTACCGACTGCCTTGATGAGGTTCAGATAATAATTAGCATTTACTTTTAAGCATTTTGAAGAAGTTTGGAGATGCGATTGAAGAAACTTAATGAAGTGGGCATTAAATCCTATCGCATCTCATCTGACCTGGTATTAAGTGACTCTGGAGTGTTCCGAGAAATGAAGAATCCACAGCATGACCGGTGATTTGATGACAAATGACGTCATTGATCAGGTGAAGCAGTCATTTACCGGAGTGGGAAGAGTTCAGCGATGACTGCCAGAGGCAGCTCAAGAAACGACGGAAGAAGTTTGCAGTCATGTATGGTGATATGTCGAAGAGTAACGGCCGTCATGTACAGAAAATCAAATTCTGTCATTTCTAGTTCATGGTGAAGAACGAAACTTTTTGATGCCCCGGCGTATAGGTGCCTATCCAGTGTTTTGACGTTAACATTGTTTTCTGTCTCGAACATCACCTAACGATTTTATTTTCATTTATTGGTTAGGTCATGTTGACATGCGATAAAATCAGAGGTTTCGGTTAGTATAGAGCACCAATACCATGCGCCATGGATATTAACTTATTAGCCAGCCGATCGTCCAAAAAAATGTATTTTTAATATACCTAGGTAAGTTGTTGGTTTTAGGTTTTAGCAGCTAGAACACTTTCGAGAAGCGAGAGCTTCCAAAGCTCCGCGTGAAATTCGCATCTGTCCCCACCGATAAGGCACCTTCAAACTCAGTGACCAGCGTCCTATCTTACCTCCGGCTCCGCCCCTGAGAAACCGCAGCATCAAAAGCCGGTTGCAGCGAGCGCTTCCCTCCAGACGGCTGCACCATGTCGCCCCTTGCCACCGTAGTTCTCCTTCTCACCGCCAGGGCGGCGCTGCTGTGCCCAGACTCAAACTGGGTTGCCACGGGAGACGGCGATTGTTATTTGCCGCTGCCTGGAGATCTCTTCAAAACTACCGCAGAAGATGCAGAAGTGGCCTGTCGAGATTTTGAGCCGACTGCAACGCTGCCAGAAGTACACAACTACGAGGACCAGCTCACGGTAATGACTGTCGAAGTTCCGGCGACTTTACATGATAATTGAGAGTTTTAAATGGTCCTGTGCAATGATGTCATTTAATTGATGATAAGTCACGGCAATTACGTCAGTGACAGTACCCAAGTTTTGTGAGCTCAAGAAGTGGGCTGCCGCCAAACCCAAGCACCCACTTTCTCCTCACACAGTTACTGTCAATTGCCCAGCATATGTACAGCGTTGCTCACTTCAAACGTTGCTCAGACCCCTCGAGCTCTTTGTAGTGATCCACCACACCCGCCAGACCCCGCTCAGACCACAGATGCTCCTTTCGCTCATCTCATGTGCAATTGCATGTATCACCTTCATCCACAGCTCGACCAGCTAGCTGACGGCCTGGCCGTCTGGCTGGGCCTCTACCGCGACTCCGAGTACGACCCCTGGTTCTGGCCGAGCTCCAACGTCTCCTACTACCGCTGGGCCACCGACAACCCCGATGAAGATATCTTTCTCGGAGACTGCGCCTACACCAAGGACGGCTACTGGTACAACATGGACTGTGTCAACTCGACCTTCAGCGTCGTCTGCTTCACCACTGATGAAGCGCTGGAGGAATAGGATGCAGCTGCTGAAGAGGGCTTGTCGATGCCGGATTTAGTCTAGAGTCTAGTTTGTTGGAGTCGTGGTTTGTAGGATGGAACAATGAAGCATGGCATGGCGTTTGTAGATTCGCAGGATGAATTATGAAAGGACGAAAATGGGGTGGGGTTGTCGATATGACAGCGTTAGGTGGAAGCAGTGGTTGGCGCTGCATGGTGTTTTGAGCATTGAGCTATTCATCGCACGTGAAATTAAGGTGATCCATACGTTATAAAACAAAATATAAAGTGTTCACGGGCGGCCTATGTCATCACGTGCCATCACTTGTCGTATCCCAACCTTTATTTAAGGTTTTCTGCGACGTTAATGTAAAAATAGAAATTTTTAAGCAACTGAAACTAGAGTATACAGTTTGAAGAAGCGTTGGAAGCGACTTGACTTCAGGCTTGGTTTAAAACTAACTGAAATTGATCCTGTTGGTAGTGATGAGAGATGTTCTGCAATGTTTTGCTCCTTTTTTTAACGATTTGTTGCCGACCTTGTAAAAAAGAATCCAAGCTTTTAGGTCGCATGTCTTTCATTGGGAGGATCGTATGAGTGAATAAAATGCATACCTTCGCATGCGTTTTCTTGCTGTTGTTTGAACAGGCGTAGCACTAAGCCATCCTTGATAAAAAGTTTAGACTAGCAAAGTATCCAAAATAAAGAACTTGATTTTCGCACATTAGAATGCCAATGTTATGGAGGCCTCTCAAACATCAGCTAACATTACTTCACCATATTGCGTTTGTCATCGTCGACAATTAATGGCGCTGTATTCCACTTTTTATTTGCCGCATTTCATCAGCGAGAGGTACTCTGGTAGCGATATCACAATCGTCGGCTTTTGAACACTTCTTTGCAAATGGCTGAACCCCTGAGTAAATCGCTTAAATAAAGGTGTCCACTCCTAACGTGATTTTGCAAATGACACGACGCTGCAGTACATAGATTTCCTGTTGTCAGGCCTAAATTAAGGTCGGCTGAAGAAGAATTTGTGGAGAAAAAAAATCACCGTCGCCGTTACTTGACGTTTATGTCCTCTTTGCGATACCACGATTGCTATCAACATTCGAAGCGTCCCCAATTATTAGTGAAGTGATTTGAGCGCGCGAAAATCAGACCCTCGCTCGCACTTTTGCTCCTCTGCGTTCCAGAATACTGAGTGGTGTTCATATTTTCTGCGAGAACCCGAAATTGCAAGGCATGTGCGCATTCAATCAAAGTTACGACCCATGAAAAGGCCGGAGTGAGACGGAGAATCAGAAAGTTGGGAGTCAACAACAGGGTAAACCAGAACGGAATACGTAATGGCATGCTTCTCCGAAATTACGTTCCATTCCATCTGCTTTCGGGTTCCTTCTATTTCATCATCTTCCATCATATCGTATTTGCGGAGGGTAGTTCGTTCTAATGAAGAGATAACTAAGCATCTCATTAGCTTCCACTAGCGGAACAGATTGCATCGCGTAAATGAAAAATGTTAGAGCTAAGAACCATAATGGCCAGGGCATATTTTAACCCGCGCCCGGCTGGGGGTCCTGGATTTCCACGCCCTGCTGGGGGGGGGGGGTGTTTGAACACCCCCCCTTCTAACTCGGCTCCTGGGCCACGTAGCGATACGCGGAAGGCGGCGTTCGAAAGAGCGTCAAAAATAATGAGGAAATCACTTCGGTCAATTTTTTGGTCAGGTCAAAGGTCAGGTCACCAGAGGTCATTGAAGGCAAAATTTTGCCGATTTCCAGGTCGGATGTCGACAATTTCCAAGAAGCCAGCGCATAACTCGGGAACCAATAGAGCTACAGCGCCGCGGAAAAGCGCATTCGATAGCCCTATTAACGCCCTTTCTGAGTAATTTTCTCAGATTTGACCTAACGTCAACGGTTTTGCCTGCAGGGGGCAAAAACTGCAAAAATAGCCGATTTTTTCGGAAACAGTTTTTCTGCAATAACTTTTGACCCAGACCTTGTACGAGCTTACTTTTACCGGCATCGTGTTCCTCTCGTCAAGACGCATCGAATGAACCATAACTTGACCTTTAAAGGTCAACTTGAAAATTTGACCTCAGGTCAAGGTCATGACCTGACCGGAAAGGGTCATGTTGCATATCAGTCGATCCGTATCGTCGAGCTGAACACATCTAAGGCGTTTTCATCGCTCTAGCATGCCCCTATCAAAAGTTATTTGCGAAAAATTGTTAGACACCATTCGTGACCTAAGATGACCTCAGGGCATAAACAGGGGTCACGGACACCATTTTCATGTTCAGTGTGTCTAAACCACTTGTAATTCAGTGTTTGGGAGTGTTTATAATGTCTTTCGTCCAAAAGAGGCGCATTTCAATTTTCTCCCATTGACTTATAATGGGGAGGTCGCAAAATTGACCTGACCTTAGGTCATCGATATCAAAATTCTGAGATATACATTTTGTACATGCTATTGCTCTTAGCAATCGCTGAAAGTTTCAAAGCGATCGGTCACTCGGTGTAGCTATGACGGACATTGAAACTTTTTATGAGGTGAGGTCACTTCAAGTGACCTGGTGACCTGACCTTGAATGACCTTGGTCTGAAATTTTCACAACATGTGTAGAATTGATGTATGATAAGGTGTACCAAAAACGGCGGCGCTCCGCGCCGCCGTTTTCGAGATATTCGCGAAAAACCACAAGGGGGGGTGTTCAAACACCCCCCCCCCCCCAGCAGGGCGCGGGTTAAAATCCGATGATTTCTTGTCACAACTTAGGTGGGTACTGTTTGACCTTATGTCATCTAATTATTTCAAACACATAGTATCTTCAATGCAAATTGGCAATGTTTCACACGTCAACCTCTATTTTGAATCGATTGATAAGGGTGAAAAACGCATGAAGAGACGTATGTATCACATTTTAATCATGTGCATATTCATTTTTATTCTCCAAGCATAGGTACAATTTGGTGCGTCAAGGGGGTCAAACACGCCCAACGTCGTTCAGGAAAACGAGTGACTAACAACAATGTAAATGTCATGAAATCGCCGGTCCGCCCTTTGAATGCGGATAAAGAACGCACTACGACTGGGCGAATTTCAAGACTGGCCAAAAGCAATCACAGCCCGCTCCCAATATCCCGCTTGCAGTGCCCCTCCACCAGCACAGTACACAATGTATCTGTACATTA
Source organism: Amphibalanus amphitrite (assembly GCF_019059575.1). Classification (NCBI taxonomy): domain Eukaryota; kingdom Metazoa; phylum Arthropoda; class Thecostraca; order Balanomorpha; family Balanidae; genus Amphibalanus; species Amphibalanus amphitrite. Next base: position 110,556 of record NW_024882990.1, on the reverse strand, counting down.
TCTCACTTGCATTATATACTATTTCGCTTGCAATGTGCCCTTTCCGATCAAAGCGTGTGCCCTATGCCACCTTTGGGACGCAGTGAAAAATCCTTAAAATATGCCCTGATAATGGCACGGGGCTCAACACCGCCTAATTATCCCATTCTTCGCTACACCGCCCTTGAGAACTTGAAAACAAAAAAGCGTACTTCTTCATACTGCGGAGTGTGACACGCTGAATTTGATTAATATGTGTAATGAACACTTGCCTATTTGCCAACTTCTTCTAAATCTAGCTTTATACACACATGAAACATGAAACATGAAATTCACATCCACAGCTCTGACATCTACATGAAGTCATGGTTGATTTGTCGTCACCTTCGCCCGAATGCATCTTAATTCTTACCATGCTGATGCCAAGCTGTTTAAATCAGAAATAATACAGGTAATTTCTAATGTGCGATGACCAAAAATGTAGGCAACGCCTGAAAAATCCTTAAACAAAACTTTCATTTCAGTTGTCTCAATGTGTTTTGACAGGCGTTGCATCTAGGCCGGCGCAGCGTCCGGCACTCGTCTGACCCAAGGCCAGCCCCGCCCCGCCCCTTCTGTCTCCGCTGCTTTTACAATCGCTCTGCCTGACTGACCTTCCTCTGTCGTGCCGCGCGAGTGCTTTCTTTGCCCCTCCCCCTCCTCCCCCGCTCGAGCCGGTACCCCTCCCCTGTCCCCACGGAGCCGACAACCCTCCCCCGCCGGCGACCGGCGCCCCTCCCCATCGAGACAGTATACCCATACCCCTCCCCACCTAGCCGGTCCCCCAGTCTCAAGGTGTGCGGGTGGCCACCGTCCCAGCCCGCTCGAGCCTGACGCTGTCTCCTGCGGCTATCCGTACATTCCCACCGAACCCGGCCGGTCTCAAACCACAGGTGAGCGGCCAGTCTACCGGTCCGCGCAGAGGTAGACCGACCCCGGGCGGCTAACGGTGCTCTACCGGTCCAGGTGTCGGTGGAAGCAGTGCAGCTGTACGGCGGGCCAGCAGAGTCTCGGAGAGTTCAACGCGTGGTGGGGGAGACTTGTGAGCACCTCTGCGTGCAGGTGTAAGTGTGTGGTGTGCGCGAGGTCATTGCGTGACTCGGAATCGGTGTGCGAGTCACCAGAGTCGCGGAGGACACTGGGGAGTCGCGGGAGCCCGGAGGAGTCGAGGAGTCCAGCGAAGGTCAGTGGTGGGAATGTCTGGCCGGCCGGCTCGGGACGGGTCAGCGTCCTGGCTTGACCTGGAGGCGAAGGCACGCGTCTCTCGGCGACGCGTCATCCGGTGCTGTGCCGTACCAGCATGTCGCATGAACCTGGTGACCTATCAGACACTCCAAACGATCCTTTGTAGGGGCAGACAGGCACTGATCCTAAAGTTAAAGACATACCCGCATGCCGTAATGTCCACCCGACTTACCAATGACCCGCATGTGAGCTGACCAAACCATCCAACTATCATTTCTTTGCATCTACCCTAACGACAGCACTGCAGCCGGGCTGTCGAACCACCGAACTTTGCCAAATCTAAATGGGTGTCAGGCCCGGTCGGGCGAATTGGTGCCGATTACGTGGGACGTGCTCGGACGGGTAAGGCAGCCCCGGCCAGTGGGACCGGTCCCACGGGATTTGACGCTGGCCGGACCCCGGACGAAGTGTGCCGCTGAGGTGCTCCTGGGCTGACCGCCGGCGGCGAGATGCATCGCCAGAAATTCCGGCAGGGAATTTCAAATGGTGGTGCACGCGAATACAATGAGCGTGGTGCTAAATAAATAAATTGTCACGTCGTAACTCGTAGTTGTGTGACAAAACTGAGAATGGATACTGTAGGTATTGATGAATACCGGAAATGTGCAAATTTCTTATTACCGTGGTACTGCATGGTAAATAGCAAATGCCTACTATCAAGTATCAACTCACAACTGGAACCCAATGGCAGTGACAGGCGCGGTCAGTGACGCCTTGCGATTCAGACTCCATCTTTATATATCCGCTGATGAATGATGATTAGCTGAACCTGAACCATTCAAGATGTTTATCAAAAATGATTACCTACCTGTATGTTGTCATCATGTCATGGCTTTCATTGCAACGGTAATTTTGTTCATGTTTACCGGGAAAATTTTGGTTTCATGTTCAGCAGCAGTCATAGTTTTAACGTGGCATTCGAGTCATGCAACTATTCCAGTTTAAAACAGTTCAGTATTGCGTGATTTACGACAAAAATGCAGGACCTAGCGTAAAAGAACATGGCAAATGTAACAGCAACACGCAAGAGAATTCATGTAAATTGTAACGTTTTACTCGGTTAACGAAAGTACGTCGAAACTCGAAAGCATGCTCAAAAATATATATTTCTTTACCAAGATCTTTATCTGTGGCCTGTGCCGTTATTGAACCCGCGCCCTGCTGAGATAGGTGTTTGAAGCTTGAACACAGCTCCCCTCGCGGGCTTTCGCGAATAGCTAATAAAAGACGGCATCACGCGCAGCCGTATTTGACACAACTTATCAAGCATCCTTTCTGTACTTATTGTTAACATTTCAGACCCGGGTCCTTCAATGTCAGGTCACCAGGTCACGACAAGTAACCTACCCTCAGGAAAATTGATAATGCTTGTCGTAGCTACACCGACTGAATGATCGCTTAGATTCTTAGAAACTTTCAGTGATTTATATGGGCATTGGGCATTGCTTGTGTAAGAAGTATGCCGCAGAACTCCGATATCGGTGACCTGTTAGGTCAATTTTGCGATCTTGCCAATATATCTGAGTTAATACGATAAAATTGAACTGTGCTTCTTTTGAACAAGTCATTCTTAACACTCAAACATCGGATAAAAGGTGAAAAACGGTGCATTACCATTCACCTGTTAACTTCAGGTAACAAGTGAACATGGAATATCGAATAGTATAATTGCACTCCTGATCTCTCTTTATGCCCCTGAGGTCACCCAAGGTCATGAAATGCACATAACTATTTTAGACTATAACTTTTGATACGGAAATGCTAAAGCAGTGAAAACAGTTAATTTCTACGATACGGATTTATTTATATGAAACCAGTGGCCCTTGCCGGTCAGGTACGCTGGCATTCATCATTATGTTGCTGTACACACTTCCCTTCTCTGTTGCAGCTATGGTCCGGATTACCTACGCCATCTAGACGCACCAGTCATCAGCAAGGCCAAACGTGCGGTACCTCCATTGGAAAGATCCCAAAATCATGCTGCGGTTTGTTGTGACCCTGCTCTGGTGCGTGTCTGCACTGGGTCAGAACACGCCACCCCAGTTCGAGAAGGGTGGCGACATGCTGGATTTTGCCATCAGAGAAGACGCGGAAGTCGGCTCACAAGTTTATCAGGTGAGCGATCTTTCGGTTATGGTGTACTTCGTGCCCGTGTTGCCTTCTTACTGCTGGTGCAAGGACAGTCTTTGTCACAACCATGCTTCAGCCATAGCTTACTTCAGCTACAGCTTTTGGTAAGTCCAACGCTCGTACGTTTATCTCGGAAGCGAAGACGCCCTACCGTTTACAAGTCACGTTCCATGGTTTGATCCGCTGTCATTTTCTGCACTGACAGTGTTGAATGAGATCGCACGTGTGCTTTGCAATGTAGTAGCCCGTTGTACGGGGAAAATATCACACAACAGTCACGTAATACGTTTCATAAAGAGATTTTCCTTGGATAATAAGTCATGTGTAGTGGGATTCCATTGCATTGAGGAATGTCACTGACCGTTTTGCCCTACATACGGTTTCCGTTATTAAGGACGACTAAGTTTTTTTTTTTGTGCAAATTGGGATGTCGTCTGTAGCTAACATGTTCAATGGTTCAAAAACCGTTTGGTATAAGTATACGGTAGCCCATCGGGGCCTAAACTATAGGTACCACCGCACGGTGTCTTACCGTCATAAATGCTCTTCATGTATCTTTTTTACGAAAAAAGTGAACCGCTTAGTGAGTTTACAAATCCATCTGTTTCATCTTCTACCGTTCCATCTATGACTACCATGACTTTACCTATATCGCACATGATACATGAAGATTGAAGAAATATAAAATGTTTTATCCCAGCCCTCTTTTTATAGAGGGCCAACGTACGCGTTTTTGCTTCTTTTGGGGGGGGGGGGGGCTCTGCTACCATTTGCATTACCTACCTACAGCTCTCGCAAAAAATCCCCCTTAACAAAAATAATGATAAGTCTCAAATGATAAAAAACTCGCGCATTAAGTGTAAACGCCTTTCCTACGCCTCCGCTACGCCCCCCCCCCCCCCGTTCACCTGTGATGTGGTTCTAAATCGCGGGTCATGCAAAATGTCTGATGACGTCATTAATCCCATGACGTCACGTTAATATGACCACCGAGTCGGAAGTTGAAAACCACTTGTACTTACCTAACGCTCTGACTTGTCGTCTTTGCCGAGCGAGCGTCGGCCGCCGTCGCAGACACCGCGTTCTATCGGGAATGACCGGTTGTTTTTGTGTGCTCCCCGCACTAATCACGTTATACGTCACAGCGCTGTGCGACACTCTCCTGATGGCCGCGTTTTGGACAGTGCAGGATCAGTGACAGCTCCGAGAAATGGGGTCTCCTGGGAACGATGACATCTCTAGGGAGAAGTGCGCCGCTCAGGTCTTCACGTGGAGCTTTGAATTAGTGGCCTGTCTCGTTAATTCGAACCTAATTCGAACGCTTATCTTCTGTAACTCGAAGCCTATGATAAAAAGAATTTCTACGAACACGGATAGACGTCAATGCTACAAGTTAAAGCTAAGTTTACGGGCTCTATTCCCGGCTTAATATCTGTGCGATCTGTTATGTTTTTAGGTATATGCAATACTCGGAAGTCGGAACAAATTACTGATGAATGGGTCGACTTTTTGAAGTTCAACACCATTGGTTGTGAAACAAGTGCAAGCCTGCGGATTTCGACGTTGACTTAGCACTGATGTATATTTACCCTGTATTAGTTATTCAAATGAATAAATGCTTCAATGACCCAGGAATCCAACGTGATGTCCCATGATGATGTTTTTTTCGGGCGCCCAAACTGCAAAATTTATAGGCGTCCAGTAATATGATCCACAATATCCAAACCATTTTTAAAGTTTTTTTCTTTGCTGACTCCCCTCCCGCCCCCTCTTCAGGTGGTAGCATCGGATGCTGACGGAGACCGTGTATCATACTCGATCAGTGGCGACTTCTTCAGCATTGACCGTATCAACGGCCGGGTCACGCTGGTCAAACCCATCGACCGAGAACGCATGCGGTCGGTGGAGGTCATCCTCACAATCACAGGTGAGAGCACTAACAGTACCAGTAGCATCACCATCAATTTACACTGTAGAAGAGGTAAAGAACCTATACAGCGAGCATTTGAGTGTGGACGTTACAAAAACTGTAAAACCGAACCCAACTTTTTTGCCGTTAGAAAGTTTAGTAAGCATTGATCCGCACCGCGAACCGGACGGGAATCGAACCGTAGACCTTTTGCATCGAACCGACATCCTTATCGAGCTCACAAAACTGACTCCGCACGTGCCTTGTTTCAGACACGGGCACCGACGGCGAAGAGCCGAACCTGGTATCGGTGAGACGACTGGTGCCCATTGTCGATGCCAATGACAATCCGCCCGTGTTCAACGGCCTCGACAACGGAGCCTACCGCTTCAGGTAGGTGGCGTTTCCAGCATGTCAGTGGTGATGATGATAGACGTTACTTCATCAATTGTGGTCATTGCAGTAGACTCAAATCGATGCTCCGATAAAAGTTGTCTTGCGAAGCCATCGCCGACTGCACTAATTTTACTTACCAATTTACGGCCTTTGTTCGACTTAACACGAATACTTTAGGGCGCAGGTATTTTGTTTGCACTCTTAAAAAGGCATAAATCGATTTAACTACCTACCTATATGAAAATGAACTTACACATCAAACAGCACAAATAAATAGCTCTGGTAAAATAGCACATCATGCAAAGTTGAGATTGCTACGGCATCCGGTTGTTCTTAACTAGTAAGCCCCTCACCATCGACAGAACAGATGTTCTACTAGCACGTATCACACAAGATCTACATTGATTTGACAAACGAAATAACCATGACTAGTACCTAAGAAACACTAATGAATACGGACCGTACCTCTAAGCCATGTGTGTCTTCGTCTGACCCTCAGTGTCAGCGAGACGTCGGAGGTGGGCTCCACGGTATTCTCAAAGGTCAACGTCACCGACGCCGACTTTGGGATGAACGGCGAGGTCAATCTGGTCTGCGACTCTAACAAGGTTAGTGAGAGAAAAGGTCATTTGTATAGCTGTCTGATGGGTAAGGAAGATAACCGATTTTTTTTCGGTCGGGGAAAGGGTAGAATGCAGTTTTCCCATACCTGCTACATTGCATGATTAAATCGAGACATCCAGGCATTTAAACGGCACCTGCACTGTACCACACTTTTCAAAGTTTAATGCAATGCTTTAATATTACAAGCCGTGTGGTTCAAGGGGTGTGGTTAAACACGTTGAACCACACGGCTGCTGACGTCACTATCATATAGTTGTGAGCTTTTTGGCAGGTATGGGAAACACCTTCCAGCCCTAAGGCCGGGAATTCAATAAATGTCACCTCGCTTTTTTAGCAAAATCACCTCGGGCCTAACGGCCCTCGGAGTTTTTGCTAAAAAACCTCGGTGACATTTATTGAATTATCCCGGACCCGGGCAGGAATATATTGTCTCAGGGCTAAGAGAGATAGGTAAACGATCACCTTTGATCCAATAGCTCCTTGATCTCCTTCCTATCTTTTGAGCTGAGTTCATAAAGTTAGATTTTCAAGGATGTTGAAGCGTCAGAGTTTGCAGTCATTTATCTTTGTTTATATTTGTTGTATAGCGTTTTTCCTGTCGTTCTGACCCTGCGTGGTGCTCAGCGGTTGCGACTTTTCTGAATACAGGCCTGCTCACTTCATCAAACATCTTCGCGTTCTTATAAATAGGTCGATTTCACTCGTGAAGGAATAAAGTTTTTATGATAATAATATCACCCTACAAAACCCATTCGCGACGTAACGTCTGTATTTAAAAGTATAGAATGTAATTTTCGTTAAGAATATTCAACTTCGTTCTGTGAATGATCTTCACCTCACTGCAAAGCTGAGATGAATTCCATTTCTTGGACCACATAAAGATATGATGAAGGTTCTAATTTTCCCGCACACAAGCACTCTAGATAGCCACAAGTTCCATTCAGTCACATTACAGAATTGTATGCCTTCTCAAAACTGCATCATTTCTTTGATGTAGCGAAGCTTTCAGCACATAAATTGCATTTAGACACATGCATTGTGTATTCTGGCCACCGGACAAACGTCACTGGCCAAATAGCCACAATATGTACTCAGCATTGCCTTTTCTGCAGAATGGACTAACGTCGCTAAAGCATCAATGTCTAGGTCAGTTTGACGAGTTCGATTTACTTCCAATGAAAAGAACTCGCGACGCGGTAATAAGAAGGCACAGACGTCGTAATGAATGGCATTGAGAGTGGATATTGACAAGCAACAAATGCTTTACATTTTCAAGTAAATAGCAAAGTCGTTACGGTTCGGTATTTGTAAATGTAATGCCGTAATACCATTTGAAGGGTGAGGTATTTCACCTTATTGACTGAGCACTATTACGTTCGAGTTCCGAGTCTATGCAATTAAAATCTTAGTACAAATATTCTCTAGAAACCCAAGTTCCATTCCCGCTGATCCCATATGTTTATTTATGTATTTTTTTTCCTCTTGCGGACTTGTGAATTACGCGAAAATTCCCGTCATCTTTTTTCCTTCGTCCTGTTTTTTTTTTTTCGTCCAAACTCTTTACAGTGCTGAATTGGAGCATTAAAATTGGTGATCTCCTATTATTTGTACCTAGTACTAACTTGTACTTGTACTTATATCTGCTGTTTGTATCTGTACTCTGTAGACGATGTCTTAGAACCGCACGGCCTTTCTTTCGCAGACCCCGGAGGCGTGCGAGCGGTTCGATGTCCGCGGAGTGGGCCTGAGAAGTGGCGTGTTCATCGGTATCGTCACTCTGCGCGAGCCCGTCGACTTTGAGGCCGAGAAACACTTTGACCTCAGCGTCCGCGCTACAGACAACGGGAAACGTGAGCGAATGTCCCTCAGTCCCTCTGAGAAACAGAGGGACTCTCGCTTACGTCCACCGTAATTCGCTTACGTCCACCCGTAAGCGATTCCACCTTCCACAGAAATACGATCAACGACTGCTGTGTTGCGCGATCCCCGTCGCAAAGTGTTTCATGAGAGTAAAGGGCAGCTGACACTTTTTTAGTACCTGTGGCCCTGGATGAGAATTTGGTTCCTGGTGATGGCAAGTCGACATTCTGTAATTAACTAGAAACGGTATGACCGTAATTGTCCGTCATGACTGTCTAGCGCAAACAGAAAATAACCATCTGCTTCTCGCGACTCATGTTATTCATGTATGCCGAAAATTACCCTCATAGAGATGTTATCCAGGACAGACGCGCACGTCCACCCACAAACCTATCACATTCTAGACCTATCTTTTCTCACTATCTCAGCTCTGATCCAACGTGTCCTGGTGACGATCTGGTCCTCGCTCCCTTCCCCTTGACCTGGCCCACACCTTCCCTGCGCTGGTGATTTGACCCGTTCTCCCACTCACTCTACTGACTTGTCCTGCCCCCGCGCCGTCTTTAGCTCAACTTACAGCCACCGCGCGGATGGTGATTTCTGTTGAAGATGTGCAGGACCAACCTCCAGAGTTCGTCAATGGACCCTACTCGGCTACCGTGGCCGAAAACACGCCCCCGGTAAGCACGATCAGAGCTCCGTGAAGGCCGAAATAGTCCTTCGGTAGTCAGAAAATAGCATGCCAGAATGTTTAGCTCTCGCTCGCCTCAACCGCTCGCACGGAGGTTTATACGATTAACGTACAAACAGATTTATGGTATTTGAATAGGTTCTCGCATGCGATTTCCTGACTGCGGAAAAAGTATGTTTCAGTTATGACTGTTGGTACAGATTTTATGCCAGTGTCAATTGCTTCGTCTATAGTCTGCCAAACGTAAGAGAAAACGGAATTAAAGCGCCTTGCACCATTTTACACGTGTTTCTTCGCTGATAGCCCGGATAAGCATCGGATAAGCCACGTAACTAAAAACCCGTGAGAGGATTTCTCTCGGATACACGGGAATAAATGAAGAGCGTGCATTGTTTACCTTTGCGCTTTGAATCCGTTCTTTCTTAGTTACCTTCGCCAGGCGATTTGTTTACCTTAACCTTCACGTAGTGACTTTGTTTTTTCTTACGACGTGGATACCGTAAAAGGGCTGAAATTTAAAAGCTGAACCAGATGGAATAAGACTTGCCATCTAATCGTTATTTCGACACGACGTGGTTCCTTAGCATCAGACCTTGTCATTTCCCACGATCAATTACATACAATTACCATAAAGCATGAACGCTTATTTGCAACGTGGTATATGTTTGGCATCATGTTCAAGATGCGCTATTCCATATTGCCGCCTTCTGCTAATACTATTCCTTTTTGCATTTAAATTCAATCATTGGCCATAGTTGTTTGAGGAACCATTCCGACAATTGGCATTGAGCACACAACTATTCCGGCGTTGTGTGTTTCATTTCAGCCATTCGGCATAACAGATTGAACACTGAAATGAACGATCTGCAAAACAGTTCGACAGTTCGTCAGACTTCGGCATTGAGCGAGCCAGCTCGGCGTATGACGATTAGTTTCGACCATTGACGATTTGTTTTGCCCAATGTTGAACCATTCGCTCAATGTCGAGTTGTAGATGAAGACCGCTGAATAGTTTTTGCACAATGGTGATTCTTTGTGACCAACCGCCCATTTGTAGTGCTACCTGTATGGCGAATGTGAACAAATGTTTTGTGCAATGGTCGAAAGCTACCGCAAAAAGTGTATTACGATGTGTTTTACCGTACTCACGGCCGCATGTCTCCAGGGCACACCGGTGCTCGATATTTTGGCCAGAGACGGAGACACGGGCATTCCCCGCGAGCTCAAGCTGGCCATTATCGGCGACAACCTCGGCTACTTCCGGCTAGAGGACCCGGTCAGAGGTAAGGTCAAAGGTCAGCGACGGGAGGGCAAAGGTCAAGGTTGAGAGGTCAGAGTTATGGGGAGATAGATGCAAATACCGGAGGCGATATTGCTTAGAAGATGGAAAGATGGTTTTCAGGTGCAGGAAGCGGATAGCTGGGCTAGGGGGACGATTTGAGGTCACGCATGCTGCAATGTCTAAAGAACATGCAGGTACCTTCATAATCGTCGAGCACCCATGATATGAGATGTGGCATTTACCTACCTCTTAACATGTTTCGCGGCTTCCCGGGCAATTGCGTTACATTTGAAGCCACTTTGTTTCTTTTTTCAGGACCAAATGGTGCATACAGTACAAAACTGGTCACAGGGAATACCACACTGGACAGAGAAAATCCCGATATTCTTCGAAACGTGGGACTTTACCAGTTTCGCCTCGAGGTGAGAACCGTATGAATAGTTTCTTCTTGGTATAAATCGTATTAACGACCTACTAAACAATTTGTAAACGCTCGGCAAAGAGCCGTCGCCCTATATGCTATCATTTAGTCACAATGCCGGCATACACTCATTCTGAAAAGTTGTGTACTCTTTATAATTGCACTTTACAATAATGTTAACAAACAGGTTTGAGGCGATCGACCGGTTTTATTGCCTTATCACAATTTTAAAACACATTCTGATGAAAAACATTTGGACATCACAAGGTAACTACTGCGTTTTTCGGATTGTTGGACTTTCAAAGTGAATCTTTTAGCTAAACATTCATTTTACGAGTATTGGATTTGCGTTATTGCTTTTGCCGTCAATGACAAATAAGTCCGAAATCATGTTGGCAGGCAATGCATCCGAGGAAGGAGGGCGAGTGCGTCAATATTACCTTTTGCAGGAATCGCAATATGCTGATGAATAGTCAGACAACTCTGCTGCGAATCCAATCAAAGTACTTTCATTTATCACATCCACGAATTTATCGCATTGACAATAATCCAATGAAGCATTAATGAAAGCAAAGTGATATTAAAAATGACAGCTCTTCCAAAAACTCATGGTAATTAATGCTTGGACGACTACAGTACCTCCCAAATCGCATTTATAAAATGGAAATAAATAAATAATAAATGGAATACCTTTACGCCCCGCCTCCTTTGTCTCCTTGCGCCACCTCACTTGTCCAGACAGTGCGACATAGCCCCTCGGGGCGGCGCAATTGTCGACATTCGAGGCGCAGTGGAGCGAAGGCTCTGTCAATACCCAGCGGGCCTGTGCCAGACGTCAGATGAGTTTGCCAGAACTGAGAGAATTATTGATGACGAACGTACACCCGTGGGGGACGGCGTCAGACTTATCACGAGAGTGACAAACCCAGACGGCGCGCGGTGCGGCTGGCACAGGCGGAATCCGGATCGAACGCGTGGCTTTTGGCCTGTGGAAACAAGGCTAGGATGCACTCAACAGGAAAAATAAGGATGATCTTGCATCATAGACGTGGTATGGCCGTCTCTCTCTCTCTCTCTCTCTCTCTCTCTCTCTCTCTCTCTCTCTCTCTCTCTCTCTCTCTCTCTCTCTCTCTCTCTTCTCTCTCTCTCTCTCCTCTCTCTCTCCCCTCTCTCTCTCTCTCTCTCTCTCTCTCTCTCTCTCTCTCTCTCTCTCTCTCTCTCTCTTCGTCTCTGTCTTTGGCTGTCTGTCTTGCTAAAATTAATATGCCGTGAAGCTACATGTTTCACTTACCTACTCCGGTATTATATTTTTACAAAACTTGAAAGGAAGGGTGATCCGATGCAGAGAAATGTGAGTGATTGACATAGCTTTTGAACTAAAATTAAAGTCAACCTGTTTAAACGTAAGATGATTGGTGACGAGGAACCTTACAAACATCGCCTACCCGCGTCTTCCACTCAAGAACATCACAAATACCCCTCACTTGTCTCCCACTCAGGAACTTTCCAAAGATCGCTCAACCATGTCTTCCACTCAGGAACGTAACAAATATCACCCTCTTATCTCTCATTATGAACCCTTACAACTATCGCTCTCTTGTGCTCCACCTGCAGGCCGAAGAAGTGGTTCCCGAGGGCGGTGTGGGAGAGAAAGTGGTCACCAACGTCACTGTGGTGGTCACAGACGAGGACGACCAGCTGCCCGTCTTCAACAAGAACCAGTTCCTCGTCTTCATACCGGAGGATACCGGTGAGCAGCGGATGAGATAGCGCTCCGCTCATAACGGCGCGAGGATCTGACACGGCTGGGCTGGTCGCTCGCTTTTTTTTATAAAGTTCACCGTCTATGTTTCTTTACAGTAGCATTACGCCAAAAGAAAATTATTTTTGCTCATTTGAAATCATGACAAATTGCTGATATAAATCTCACCAATTTATTAACGGGTTAAGTACCATGACAAAGTTTTTTTCACACACTATCCATTTGATAATTATCGCTAAACGTATTTTTGGCTAACCAATGATTGTTCGACAATTCATACATCTCTGACTCTTTATCTCTCTCTCTCTCCTCCTTACCCCCAGCGAACGGCACCCCTCTCCCTGGTCTGGAGATGCTGGTCTCGGACTCGGACGAGGGCGCCGGGTCTCAGTTCGATCTGCGACTGAGGGACGTCCAGGCCAGTGAGGGTGTGTTCGACATATTTCCCACCTCGGCCGCCGGACGCACCCCCGTTCTGATCAAGGTCACCGACTCGTCCAGGTAAGAGGTCAACGCAGGGTCACGTACAATGTAAGCTTTTAAGTGTTGAAGATGCGATCGACTTGTTGGGTAACAAGCCGGCCATGATCGTGTAAAATGGATTCATCGTAGATCGATCAGTTTATTAGATATAACCGGAAATGTAAAAGTGCAAAACCTACCGCTTAATCTCGCGAGAGCCGTACATACAGCTCATAATTAAACAATTATTTTTTGTTTTAAATTTATGATAAAAATATACAGTATGAAAATATATTCTGTCCGTCCACTATGGCAGATGAACTTTAATATTAAATATTCATAACGTAACGTTCATTTCATTCACGGCGACTTCGGTCAAGTTATTAGGGACCTCATGGTGGTAGGTTCGGCGTCTCATTATCACACTTTTGCCTCCTAATTATATCTGACTGCTTGCAATTTTCACCACGGGATTAGGGTCACACCGATAGGCTTCAGGGTTTCCACGACGAAGCCTATACCAGTGTTTTTTTATTATGGGCGCAACATGAGCAACACGGCAAGCATGTAACCTGATGGCGAAATCAATTATGGTTGAGCGAGCCTCTCGGTGTTACGGTACAGGTATAACATGCCTGACACCTAAGACTTTCACTTTTTCCGCCAACATCCACGCTTGTTTTTGTGACTTGCTGCTCACGAGCGAACCAGATTCCTGAATGCTCTTCTTTCATCTTAGTCCCTGTGGTTGCTGAACTTTGTTATCCCTGCCTGTGATCTTCCACTTTTATCTATTACTTCATCATTTTTTCACTTTTACTTTTGTCCGTTAATTCTATCGCCCCATTCTCAAAACCCCAACGTTTGACCTTACATGCCCTACGTGATCCCATCCCACATGTGACTTTATCGGGTCCACGACTGATGTGACCCCACTTTATCCATGTGACCTTATTTGACCTTCCTACCCTCTATGACATGCCTGCAACATATTTATTCCACTCTACCCTGTCCGACCTTCCTAGTACCTACTCCACCTGACCCGTTTGACCTTATCTGACCTCATCTAACCTACCCATCCCCTCTGACCCGTATGACCTAATCTGACTTCATCTAACCCACCTGTCCCCCTCCCCCGGCGTCCACAGACTAAACTACGAGCAGGAGACGGAGCGTCAGTTCGTGTTTGCAGTGGTCGCCTCCCAGGGCGAGGCTGAGGTCTCTGCCACCGTCACCGTACTCGTCACTGATGCTAATGACAACGCGCCAGAGTTCGACCGGGATTCGTTCAGGTGGGTCGAGTTCGGTTTAGTTGCCGTTTGATTTATTTATTATTTGTGTTCAGTTTGTCTCTGTCCAGTGTGGCAACAACAGGCACAACTATTTGCTAAAATAAAGAATCTGCCGATTGTTCCAACAGCCAACACTGGGCGGAGAGTCAGGTCAATGATCAAAACTCCCACGACTTTGATTATTCGCTTCTCTGACCAACCAATGACCCATGTCTTGTCTCCGGCAGTTTCTCCGTGCCGGAGGACGCGGCCGCTGGTCACGTGCTCGGTGACGTCACGGCACGTGACCGGGACAGCGGTCAGCTGGGGGCGGTGCACTACCGCCTGAGGGGGTTCGGAGCAGAGAGGTTCCACGTGAACAAGGTCACGGGGCAGCTGAGCGTCGGACAGTGCACGTTCGTGCCGTGCCTCGATTATGAGGACCAGAAGAGGTGAGGTTGGGAGTCTTGACACAGACATGGGTAACTTTGGACTGGTTACATATAGCAGCTGGGACAGCATGAGTGCGCGAGCAATGCTGGTTTTGGGGGTAATGCCGTTTTGGAGTGTTGACGTTTTGTGGTTATGCCAAAGGTAGATGAAAACAAACGGTGCTGATAAACTGATCTTTCCTCCTAGTTTTATTTTTATTATGAAAAACGAAAAACGAGGTTTCATGACAAGGTTCCTTGGGTGACAAGGGTCCATGAACGAAGCATTGAAGATGAGCGTAATATACATAATAAATGATACGTTTAGATGAGTCTGTTAACCCGCGCCGTGCTGGGGGGGCGTTTTTACGCCCCCCCCCTCAGGTTTTTTGCGAATATCTCAAAAACGGCGGCGCGCAGCGCCGCCGTTTTTGGTACACGTGTTCCTACATCATTTCCGCACATGTTGTGAAAATTTCAGACCTAGGCCGTTCAAGGTCAGGTCACCAGGTCACGTCAAGTGACCTTACCTCAGAAAAAGTTCAAAGGCTCGCTATAGCTACACCGACTGAACGATCACTTTGAAACTTTCAGCGATTGATATGAGTAACAGTATGTATAAAATGTATATCTCGGATTTTTGATATCTGTGACCTAAGGTCAGGTCAATTTTGCGACCTCTCCATTATAAGTCAATGGGAGAAAATTGAAATGCGCCTCTTTTGGACGAATATCGTTCAAAACGCTCTCAAACATCGGTTCATAGGTAAACATGACACACTGAATAGGAAAAATGCACCTGTGACCCCTCTGTGTGCCCCTGAGGTCATCTCAGGTCATGAACGGTCGCCAGCAGTTTTTTTTTGTTATAACTTTTGATAGAGACGTGCTAGAGCGGTGAAAACACGTCAGATGTGTTCAGCTCGACGATACGGATCGACTGATATGCAACATGACCCTTTTCGGTCAGGTCATGACCTTGACCTGAGGTCAAATTTTCAAAATGACCTTTCAAGGTCAACAAATAGTTCATTCGACGCGTCTCGACGAGAGGAACACGATGCTGGCAAAAGTAATGTCATGGCGCTTATGAGTCAAAAGTTATTGACGAAAAAACGTTTTTCGTAAAAACGGCTATTTTTGGAGTTTTTGCCCTCTGGAGGCTAAACCGTTGACCTAAGTCAAATCTGAGAACATTACTCAGAAAGGTCTGTAAAAGGGCTATCGAATGCGCTTTTCCGCGGCGCTGTAGCTCTATCGGTTCCCGAGATAGCCGTTGGCAGTTTCCAAAATGTTGAAATAGTCAACATTTTACCTTTGGTGACCTCTGGTGACCTGACCTTTGACCTGACCCAAAAAATGACCGAAGTGTTTTCGTCCTTATTTTTGACGCTCTTTCGATTGCCGCTTACCGCGTGTCGCTACGTGGCCCAGGAGCCGAGTTAGACGGGGGGGCGTGAAAACGCCCCCCCCCCCAGCACTCGGCGGAAAGTTCAGGCCACCAGCACGGCGCGGGTTAACATTCAACACCGTTACGCGGGCAATGAATAAGATTGCAACATAAATCAAAGCAGCATAACATAAATCCATACAAATATCAAAAATGTGCACCAACAACATCTAAGAAAACCTCTTATTCTGCTGACCGCACACCTTGTCCCCAGCTACGCGCTGACCGTGGTGGCACGTGACGGCGGTAACCGAACATCCACGGCCTCTGTATTTGTGGACGTGACGGACGTGAATGACAACCGACCCCAGTTCGCCGAGAGGGAGTACAGGAGAACGCTGGAAGACGGGAGTGATGCCTTCTTCCCCGACTTTTACGTCAAGGTGAGACACACGTGACTCGGTGTATGAAGGTACACCGAATGTGTGAGTGTGAACTAAAGTAATTAAATATTTATTGTAGTAAATTGAAATCAGTGCACTGCAAATAGCATGAAAGAAACTAAAGGCTGAAACAGACTCTTTCCGCGTTTAGGAAATCGCATGCGAGAGCCTATTCAAATACATTGCAATTCTTCTCGCATCAATCGCTTGCGGGAGGTGCGTGCGATTGATGCGAGCGTGCTTCCATGTATTTGAACAGGCTCTCGTATGCGATTTCCTGACTGCGGAAAGAGTCTGTTTCAGGCTTAATAGTGACTGTGCATATGCGTTCATATTTATTTCTAGCTGCTCGTGTTTCACTGACAAAGGTAACCTGTCTCTCCGGCTGTGCCTGATGCTTTTTAATTTCTATATTGGCAATGGTCTGTGAATTGCGTGCAAGTGCACATAATGCTCAATTTATCTGTACTTGGGTGTTTTCTGATCATTATAGTCCATCTTTGTCTCCAAACTTTAACGAGATTGTGGTCGATGGCCTCTGCGTTTCTGGATTTTGATTGATCCAATAGTTCCAAGCGCTACAATTTATATCCGACTCGCTCAGTTGGCTCCTGGCTCAGAACACTGGGGAGGCATGGGCACTAATACAAATGATATTAGCGCCACCCATATGATAGTGTTATGTTGTTTTTGGTATGCCTATGTTTTGGTGTAGGTATGATTGTGCATATGTTTTCTGGCGTATGTCTTGTGTGCATTGTGTATGTTTGTTATGCCCATGCTTGTCTTGTCTCTAGACGTAATACAATTGATGATGATGATGATGATGATAGCTGTTTGTAGATGGAATCTATTCCAAGCTTGGGATTTCTTGACTTTGAAACAAAATAATCTCAAGATAGCTTATATGCCGCTTTTTTCCATATTTTGGCATCAACACTGTGTAGAGTGCAGGGCAAGTATAGTTTGAAGAAAGTTCATTATCGAATAAAGGACTTAATTATGAGACAAGCCAAACACCCTTCTTTGGCCGTGGAATGAAAGGCGCTCTCGTCTTTGAATTCTCTCTCTGGCCTGCTTATGGTCATCTTTATGATGCTCCTGTGTGTGGTTATGACACTGGGTTTGGCGCTTATTGCTTTTGAGTTTCTCGGAACCCACGCCTTTGATGATGTTAAGCTTTTTGGGATGCTTATTCCCCAGTCTGATTATCTGTCAGCACCCTTCCTAATATTTAGAAAATTGCAAAGATGAACACCAGGATAAAGCACAGCAACTTGCATCGAAAGAGCTTAAACCTCACAAAAAAGTTACATCAAACAATATGTTGAAAGGTTAATGAAATAATATCAAAACACCATGCCACCGAACATCAAAATCATCGTTCAAACCATAAAATTCACTCTTACCTGTATCAGACCCGGTAACTCAGTCTCTAGTGCAAATCTCTACGTTTCCCTGAGTCAGGTCAACCGTTGTCACTCAGGTCAAGACCTGACTAGCCTGTACTAGCCTGACCTGACCTGACCCGACCAGGCACACTCGATTTGACCTGGATGACCTGACTGACCTGACCCGTCCCTGTCCCCAGGCAACTGACACTGACGAGGATAGTCAATCAGCCGTCACCTACGCAATCATCGAGGGTAACCTCAACGCTACGTTCGTCGTTGACCCGACCTCGGGTCAGGTCACTGTGGCACGCGCCGTGCGACACAGTGACACCGCCAGTGGCCGGTTTGACCTGGTCGTTGAAGCCACGGACAGTGGTCAGCCTCCTCTCAGCAGTAACGTGCGGTAAGTGACTCTCGCCGCGGGGATGGTAAGAAGAAAACAGCACGAGGAGTTGTTTGTCAGCTATGTAGAGCACAACACACGGTAGTCAACAATGAGAACGAGTCATTCCATTCTGTTCCAAATTGTTGGACTGGAATAATGGACATAAATGAAAAACTTAGCGGATGCCGCTACAAAACATCTTCTTTGTGTAGGCTTGGATGCAACAGAGAAGCGGAAAGCTATCCACGGGGAACTCCCGTCACTTCCCCAGCAGCTCCCGCACCCAAAGAGCACCTTAGAACAAATTATAAATAAACAACATTATCGACAGATTATTCGAGTGGGAGATTCAGCGGAAAATCACATCAGGGTCCATTAGGATCACATAATGGGTAATAAATAATGTGTATGATATGTGGTTTTATCCTTGCCATATTCATAAGCCGATTGTGTCTAATCATAATAGAGCCAGTTTTTTAGAGAGAGATGATAGCTGTATTTGATGTGCACTTTTTCGTGCGCTTGCATAAGACGATCAATGTGTAATATATTCCGCTTATGTACCACTGCTAAGATTATGATATAATAAAAACGTCAGACTAATCTACCACCGATGCGTACATCGATTGCATCACTGCTGCAATAAGCGATTGTCAGAACTCTAGCGTGAGCCAATCATACCCTATACTTAGTACCAAGCCTTACAGCTCCCCTTCCCTCCCCCTGCCCACAGTGTGTTTGTGGTGGTCGGTCGCGACTCCAACGAAGCTCCCATCTTCCGCTCATCGCCCTACTCGGCATCTATCAATGAGACGGCCTCGGCGGGTCAGCGCGTGCTGCGTGTCTCCGCCAATGACCCGGACGCCTCTGATGCCGAGCTGGCGTATTATCTGCAGGAGGGAGCTGCTGATACTTTTCAGATCAACGGGCGAGGAGAGATATCCGTGAGGGAAGGTAGGCAGGGTTTGTCGGATGTTGGAGAAGTTGTGGGTTGGGCTCTGGGAATCAGGGAGGGTTCGTACGTGGGTGTGTTTAGAGATCAAGGCAGGTCGGTTGGCCTCTTGGAAATGTGCATGAGAAGAGAAGGTTGATGGTTAGCCCACGTCGTATTACTGGGATGTATTCCGTAACGCGAGTGACTGGGGACTGAAATACTTTCGGGCTGAAGCTACATGCTTGTAGCTCCTGGTTGAAGGATGTCCGGCATAAGTCTTTTCTAGGTCCCCCTTCGTACTTATACACATGTAGGACTCGCTATCACGCTCCTTCTGCCACCCAAACACGTGTCTTACTGACTAGTGAGCTGACCGTGACCTTCCCCTGACCTGACCCATGACCTCTCGTCCAGGAGCGGTGCTGGACCTCGAGCGTGGAGGTCAGCCCGAGTACGACCTCATCATCCACGCCGTTGACCGAGGTCAACCGAGGAAAACGGGCACCGCACAGGTCACCATTACAGTCGGGGATATCAACGACTCGCCACCGCGCTTTGAACCCAACTCCTACGTAGAATATGTGCCGGAAAATTCCCAAGTGAGTGAACTCAGTGCGCTATCTGGGGAGTGAACTAAATGCAGGTGTGGGGTTTGATGGGGGAGGGGTTGTTGGATGGAATCATCGCGGGTAGCAACGTGTAATGAGCGATGAGAATGCTTTCAGTGTGTAGGAAGTGGTATTTGGTGGCTAGGGGTGATGTAAGGCAGTTATTCACACTATGATGTGATTGTTTGATGTGATGTTTTCGTATGTCCGGTTGGAGCAAATGATACGGTGTATGGGTGGAAAGTGAGCACTAATCGTATTTGATGTTGCTTTTTCAATGGGTGACATTGAACTGCTTGTTCGTGGGATTTAATAACTAATATCACGGTGGATCAAATGGATGAGTAACACGAGATCAAATTTAACCTTTAATTAGTTTTTGTTCTTTTTAGCTGAAGTGGAGACCCATTGTTCCGCAAGTCCGGGATGATGCATTCGCTTTTATCCGCCTGTCATTTTCCGAGAACTCGCTAATTACATGGTGATGTGGATGTTTCCCATTAGAGTGCAAGTTAGAATATTGGCTTCCTCCCTCGCTCCTACCCCCAGTCCTCTCTCCACCCCCTGTCATTCTCTCCGCTCTTTTTATTTGCAGCGCTTCTGTCTGGTCGTAAATTTTTCCCTGTTGCACTTATGACCTCTGCAGTCTGCACTGTCGCCCTAGTCCATCGCTTTCCTCGAACAGACAACCCTTCAATCACCTGCTCCTTGCACCCTTCCCAGCCAGCTCACTTTGCAATAATCACTACATACAACTTGCACTTCATAGGGTTCCCGCCGCCCTGACGGTGACGTAATAAAAAGAAAAAGAAAAAAAGAAAAAAGAAAATAAAACTATCCCCTAACCCCAGCCAGGTCGCGTCGCTCTGAAATAACCCTGTACATAACCGTGTTATTTTGTGATGAGTTAATGGCCTCCCCCCTTCTCCTCTCCAGCCGGGTCGTTCTGTGGTGGCCTCTCCCTTCCCCAGACTCCCCTTCCAAGCCAGGCAGCTGTTTAATGCCCCCGTTTCTTCCCAGCCGGGTCGCTCTGTGGTGACCGTCGCCGCGGCCGACCCTGACCAGACGGCCGAACTGCGCTACCAGCTGGTCCTACCGATCATGGCGCGGGACCGGGCCGGTGTCACCGTGCCCGCTAACGTCACCGACTTCAGCCGGTGGCTGGCGTGAGTAGACCAAATCTGATAGCGTTTGTTTATTTACTTAAGCTAACAAAAATAATACTGATGGGTGTTAATCAAAGGAAGCCAAATTAGGGCGCTTACCAATTCAAAAATATCCATAACTAAACGGTCAGATAGTTTGCAACGTAACTAGGTAGATTTCAAACTACTGGCATGTCAGGTTGTTCGAAAAGTAAGCAAATACGTTTCAAAACAACGGATTTCGCATACCAACGGTAACATCATTATAGCACTTGCTGTTTTTAGTTGCACAATGGGTCAACGTTCCCGAAAGTTCCCCTCCAATTCCCGTCAATCCATCCGTAAGTCACCATTTTAACTATAACCTCTGTTTCTTTCAGCGTGAACGCCCGGACCGGTGAGGTGACTGTGAACACCACGCTGGACCACAGCCTGGCCGCCGTCCTTGTCTGCCAGATACGCGTCACAGACGTCAACACGGAGCTCGGAGAGCGGTCCGATACAGGTATGTTTACTTATCTTGATAATCTCGAGTTATCTTTTTGGTTTATGATGATTGTCTGTGGCCGTATTCACAATCGAATTATACTCCTACCCCCGGGTAACCCCGAGCTAGGAGTAACTTGGTACTCATAAAGAAAGCACTCTGGGGTACCTCGGGATAACTCTTTTATGGTTAAAATTCTATATTTTATCTCTTTTATCGTTAAAATTTAGGGTTACCAACCCCTTCCCCTAAATAGCCGGTTACCCTTTTTGTTTGTTTGTTTGTTTGTTTGTTTGTTTGTTTGTTTTGTTGGGTTAGGCCCTTTCGGTCCAGTAAGACCATTTCAGAGCCGGGAGGATGATAGGATATAGGGGGAGACATTGGTCTGGGCAGGCACCCTAGTGAGTCGCCGGGGCTGAGCCCGTCCGAAGACAGGCCACCCAGCCCCAAGGCACTCACTGCACCCGGCTACGGGGTGCGCTCCCTCGGGAGCAGCGGTGCCGCTCCAAGGGAGCAGCCCGCATGAGATAAAGTTGCCTGTCCAGCCCGGAAGGGGGTGGCGGTGTGGAGGAGAAGGATTTCAGTATCCTGAGGATAGAAGCATGGAACGGTGGGTTACCCTTCACTCAGACCGCTTCTCTTACCCCATACTTCTGAATAATGCCACTGAAGAGTCGGTGTTGCTAACGTGGCGATAATGACGGGGTTTGATGTCTTGATGAGCTGCTGCTGGCTTTTGATGTCTGATGTCTACACAGAATGTCGAGACAGGTGTGCTGTTTATCGGTAAATTGCCAACAGTTTTTACCATGCACTGACAAACAGTGCGATGAACAGTGAACTCAAACAAACCAATTATGATGATCGTAGTACAAACAAGCTCATCAAATGTTCAGAAATAATCATAGGGTGAATCAATCGTCTCTTGTTTCTTGATGCCAATAACACTACCACAAAAAGCTGACGCCCATTTGCTCTCTACAAATGATGCAATTGTTTGATGCTCTTTCACATCGCTGCGCTGCTTTCAAAGCCTGTCAGTGACACTGCCTTGTCTCCCTCATCGGCCTGGATGCGACACGCTAAGTGTCCTTACTGCTGCTGCCTTCTTTTCTAGCCGAGTTGACGGTGTTCATTCAGGCGTTCAGCGACAACAAGCCCGTGTTCGAGGCGCCCTGGCTGCCCAGTGACCCGGTCATTGGTGTGTCTGTACCCGAGGAGGGTCAGTCAGGGTCAACCATCTACACACTGCGTGCAAAGGATCCCGTGTCAGGTAAGGGAACTCACTAGAGCGGTCCAATTCGTGCTGTGAATTGTCAGTAACGCGTTTTTGCTGTGCGCCGAGTGTCTGAGCCTGAGGGCAACAGGGATCCTTACTCGGCCGATAAAGAGAAGTCTGATTTGGAGCCTTTGGGCTCAACACCGATGCTGCTTACAACACTTAGTATATTGAAGTGTGCCCGTAAAAAAAAGAAAATATTTAAAGTGAGAATAGTTGTAAACTGGGACGCTTAGTAGGTGCATTTTAGGTATCCTGTGATACAAATTTGGTAGCTGTGGTATATGTATGATTAAGTACGACTGTGAACACCAGAGGCGGCGGAAGGTATTTTGGGATGGGGGGGGGGGCACACCTGATCCTTCCCGGAACCTAGGGTACCCCCAAATCTAGTTTTCTCACCGGTTTTAGGCCACTTATTTTTCACCCCTTGGCCTTTACAACGAAAAATCGAAACGAAAACATTTGCAAAAAGTGAGATATCCCGTCTCATCTGAGTCAAGGAACTACCTTTTTGGTAACTTGGAATAAACGTTTAAAGCTTTCACACATGAGCTGTCAAATCAGGTATAGAGGGGGATTTTTTTTACTTAAATAGGTATTGTCTTCCATTCAGCTTTTCTTTGAGGCCCACGGCCGCTAATATAGGGAGGACAAGCTGCCCCGACGGTTCCTGGCCCTATGAAACTTTGTGGGGGCAGCGCCTGCGCCCCCCACGGCCCCAGAGTTGTGGGGGCAGGCTACCCCCATGCTGCCCCCCGGCTCACGAGTCTATGCCGGCTGGCGTCTGGCAGAGTCGCGGGGAAAGGCCTGTGGCACGCTCAGACGCGCTTCTGTGACGTCCGCATGCCGGGCCACTCGCGTTCCGTCCTACTCTTCCGGTTACCGGTAGCTCGTAGATAGCTGCTTGATTTCTGAGCATTATGTGTGGAGGGCGTTTGGTGGAAATGTATGATATTTAGAGAATGAATATGTGCTTACATGTTGTCACAGTCTTCTGCGTTAGAACGCTCCATAATGAAGGTTGTTTCTGGTTAACATTTCGAAAAGGTAATAAATCTATGAAATTATGTTGGTAGATTTCCGATTTCGATTCCTCCAGTTGGAGGGTCTCAAATACCTACATTACGAGCCCTCCCCCCGCCGAAAAGTTGGAGGGGCTCAGCCCCCGCTAGCCCCTCCAGCCGGTACCCGGGAACCGCCCCTCTGGTTCCCGCGCCACTGCGGCAAGTCCAGTTCAAATACGTGTAGCACGCTGTGGCTGTCACCGTGACTGTTGTTCGCGTTGAACAACTTGCTTCCTTTAAACCAATGACGTCATTAAAGTTAGCCAATTATTGGCTATTGCAAACCTTTTTGGTTGGTAACACTCGCACTGCAAAATGCTAGCCAATGTGATCAAAATATGTACGACGACATTGACAACAATATCAATCCATTCCAAATTACTCGCTCTATTAACTTAAAAAGGTACTCAGCCAAACTGGCATATGTTCATGACGTAGTATGGAAGTATTGTGGTACTTCGTCGATAACAATTTGGGGGGGCAAAAAGATATGTTTGCACCCCCACCCTGGAAGATGGGGGGGCGCCGTGCCCCCGCTGCCCCCCCGCTTCCGCCGCCACTGGTGAACACAACTGAATGCGACAGTTTTCTTTGCTGCATCCCACTACTAATGACCCATGACCCTTCTTTTTTACCCTTCCAGGTCAGGCTGTGACCCGGTACGAAGAGATAGCCGGCTCGGACGTCGACGATTGGTTCTCAGTAGATGAGAGTGTCGGGGAAGTGATGATCAACCGACGGCTGGACTTTGACACCATGGAGAATAAGGTAAAAGGCTGAAAATGAAATGCAAACGTAGTTTTATTATGGTATAAATAAAATCCTGCAAAAGAAAAAGGCAAACCTACGAATAAATCCAACATGCTTCATTAGAATAGACCCATGTTTCTAATTCTAATGAAAAATCAAATAAAAATTGTGTAGTTTATAAATTTTTGTTTGTTGTTCCAGACGCTTGGTCTGCGCGTCCGTGCCGTTTCTGGTCAGCGCTCCTCCCAGGCGCTGGTTCTGGTCACCGTGACCGATATCAACGACAACCAGCCACTCTTCGGTCAGAAGGTAAGGTGTTGGCGAATGGCGAGACTTGACCCGTGTTTTCGCCACGTGACCAGTGTGGAATGGGGAAGGATGCAACATGTCACATTGAAGGAGCTCAATGGCTTGTAGAACCGTGCTTTACAGGAATTAAGGGATTTGTGTTTTTGATGGTACGATTATTTATCCGGGACATGACATCTGTTCACGTAACTCACAAGTTCACCTAACCTGGGTCACGACCTTTTCTGGCCAAGGTCACAATCACGACCTACACCGAGGTCTCGCCCCCCCCCCCCCCTCACCGAGATCATAACTTCTTTTGCAGACGTACGATGTCGAAGTGTCTGAAGAGACCTACTATCCGACGGTGATAGCGACCATCACAGCACGAGATATCGACTCGGAAAGTGGCTACGGAAATGTTACATTCTCACTGGCAGGTGGGTTATCGGTTTATCACTGGGAACTAAGACATTTTTCACTTGCAGATGAGCTTTGCATGAACAAACAAACCTACTCGTCCGATGAGAAATTACCTTAATCGCCGATGAGCTAGCAGCACACTTTCCAGTCACCCGTGGGTCATCGTCTTGTAACCCACGAGCGAAATAGAACTTATTCACTTACCGAGGAGTTGGATTAACGCCTCACTGGATTTTCTTGCTCAGGAAGCCACATCACATTATTATGCCGTGGTTATCACCTTGTCTACCCCGCCAAGCGAGGTTCAGTCGGAGGGTGTCTCTTCACTCTGCGGTGTATCGTGCGACCTTTTCACATACGCGGGAGAAATATATAGCTGCTGCACCTCACCCTCACTCTTATTTTACTTTCAAGGCACCACGGCCGATCAGTTCCACATCGAGCCCGTGGCCGGCACGTTGCACGTGGCACGTGGCGTCCGGCTGGACCGCGAGTCGACGCCCGTGCACCTGCTGCGCGTGGTGGCCCAGGACAACCCTACGGGGGACGAGCCGCCAAACAAGTCCTACGCACAGGTAGGTCGACTGAACGCCTTCAGGGGAGGGGGAGAGGGGTAGAGGGAGGACTGCAAGTGAGAAAGTTATTCGTCCTGTTAGGAATCCCCTACATTCAGGTGGAAATACTCTACGTTCAGTTAGAAATGGCCTACGTTCAGGTGGGAATGCGCTACGTTCAGGTGGAAATACCCATGTGCAGGTGATAAAGTGCTTCGTTCAGTGTGGAATGTTCTACGTTCAAATTGGAATGCCCTACGTACAGGTGGGAAGTTCCCACGTTCTTCCCACGTTCAGGTGAAAAGTCTTCTGTTCGGTTCCGGAGGCTCCGCGCCAAGTTATGGAAGCTCACGGGAAATATAAGAGTGTCCGAAACTGCTATGGGAGAGTCATCCATCTAGCCGACATTGATGCCACTGTTCCTCTATGCCACCTCTTGACATCACGACTCTCTTGCGTACCTATATGCAGTCATGACTCGTGCATCTTACGATACTCGTAGGATGTCGCAATAATTAAATATCAGGTCATGCATCAGGTATCTTATAAAATAAGTCAGCCTTTGAAACCTACTCACCAATTCCGATATTTATGTCTTATCGTAAGAAACATTGGGTCCGTAAATTCAACAGCCTTATTTGCTTATTATTTTATTCTGTTATTGTTCGAAAGATTTATTTATTTTCCTTCCTCTGCTTTATTTTTCATAAGAATTGTTATTTTAAGGCGCAAGAAAATAACTGTCAGAATTTAATAAAACTAGTCAAACATTATGCGATAAAGTTTGCATTAAATTCCCTGTATAAACAACGATGAAACATTTAAGATAAACCGAGCGAAACTCTGTACAAAAGTAGCAACCATTCAGATACCTATATGGCATCTTCAAACATCTTCGAAGATACGCGCCACCCAAATTGCTCTCTTCTGCCCCCCCCCCCCCCCCGACTATCTGCTAACCCTCTAACTCCTATCCCCTCCCCGCCCTCCCGCCAGCCTACAGTAACGGCCATGGCATCTTCAGCCATCTCTAGAGATACCCGTTACACCCTGGCTCTTCTCTACCTTCTGACCTCCCCTCCCCCCCCCGCCCGGCTCTCCTCACGCCCCTGTGCCCCTCCCCTAACACCACCTACCCCCGCCGCTCGCAACTCAGTTGACAGTAATAGCCATCTTCAGCCATTTCTAGAGATACCCGTTGCCCAATTTACTCTCTTCTACCCCCTCTAACCCCCTGACCCCCCCCCCCCTCCGTCAGCTGACAGTGACCGTGACCGACGAGAACGACAACCGTCCCCTGTTCTCCGAGGACGGCTACACGGCCGTGGTGGCAGAGAACGCCCTTCCGGGCACGGCAGTCATCACCGTTACTGCCTCCGACCTGGACGAGGGCGACAGCGGACACGTGCGCTATAGCATCGTCGACGCCGGCACTGCGGAAGGTAGGGGAATGACATTATCCTGTTAAAATCATGGATAAACTCGCTCGCTCGCTCGCTGCGCCCGCTCGCTCGATAATATACGACAGGAGAAAGTAGGATGAATTTTGTTTGTTTTGTTTGTAGGCTTAGGTCCTGTCAGTATAAGGAAAGACTCACTGATTTCTTCTATTAGTCAAAATATCATAAAAATGATAGTTGGGTAAAATTATGGAAAGGCAAAAAGCTGCGACCACCACCAGTAAGTGCGTCGTCTTTGCTCATGCCGTCCCGACGGACACGCCGCCAGGCCACGCTAACGGTCATTTTTTTTTAAATAAATTTAGTCCGAATGGTTGAATGGGTGGATTTTGAGGAATCAGAGCCCGCACTAAGCATAGCTTGTTGTGCTGACCCTCACCCCACCACCCGATCGCGCAATTCCAGTTGTATGGCAGAATTTTGTCCGAACGTTTAACATGCCCTCACGACTGAACACGGCCCCCTCCGCTCACTCACGTTACCTGGCTTCTGTGCGGCCCTTACCACAGACACGCACGCCATTACACGTAGGAGCTAAATGTCATTAGGCTGGAAATTCATTCCCAACGAAAATTTCTCCAGTACAGTTGCGATGTTACCAGTTAACTGTCTGCCCTGGAGAACCAGGGAGGGCGGTCAAAGAATGTAATGAATGAGTCCCGAGGGCAGTTACGTCTGGCAAAGAAGTTGTATACTTCTTGAGGCCTGTTGTAGAAAGTGGCCTAACTCGATGACTGCGAGTTCGCAGCCGGGGAGCTCCACATTGTCTGCGTTGCGTCATCACATTCAGCTAGCATATTACATATAAGGTACACTTTATATTACATTCGACTGGCGAGAGAGGGCCACGCTAGACTCGGGACGACCGTGTCACTTACTCATGCGATGCTTAAAGGGACACTCCCACCTTAACATTAGTTTTGAGTTGAGATAGCCAAATTGGTGGCCATGGCCTGCAAATACCGGTTTGGGCACTCACAACATCGACAAATGCTTTAATTCGGAGATATGGAATTTCAAACTTGCAGTTTTCGGATTCTAAGGGGCTAGTGCATTGGTATGCCCCCTTAGAATTTGTGACGTCAGCGGAGATCTAACGATTTTTAAATCTTTTACTAAAACGTTTGGTAGCACGCGGTGGTATATGCTGCTTTGCGCGCAACAAATGCCGCACTTTCAAATAAAGTCGCTAGGAACAGCGGAGATCCCAAAAAGTAAACAAAAGCAAAAGTCTAATATCTTGAAAACCGGTGAATATTTTTCGATGAAATTTGGTAGATATTCGTTTTCGCTCTTTCTGAACCGAGCGACATCACTTTCGTGCCAATTCATTAACTTTTTTGAAGGTGGGAGGGTCCCTTTAAAACTTTTGATTAACCCGCGCCCGGCTGGGGGTCCTGGATTTCCACGCCCTGCTGGGGGGGGGGTGTTTGAACACCCCCCCCCCCTTGTAACTCGGCTCCTGGGCCACGTAGCGATACGCGGAAGGCGGCGTTCGAAAGAGCGTCAAAAATAATGACGAAATCACTTCGGTCAATTTTTTGGTCAGGTCAAAGGTCAGGTCACCAGAGGTCATTGAAGGCAAAATTTCGCCGATTTCCAGGTCGAATGTCGAAAATTTCCAAAAAGCCAACGCATAACTCGGGAACCAATAGAGCTACAGCGCCGCGGAAAAGCGCATTCGATAGCCCTATTAACGCCCTTTCTGAGTAATTCTCTCAGATTTGACCTAACGTCAACGGTTTTGCTTGCAGGGGGCAAAAACTGCAAAAATAGCCGATTTTTTCGGAAACAGTTTTTCTGCAATAGCTTTTGACCCAAGCCTTGTATGAGCTTACTTTTACCGGCATCGTGTTCCTCTCGTCAAGACGCATCGAATGAACTATAACTTGACCTTGAAAGGTCAACTTGAAAATTTGACCTCAGGTCAAGGTCATGACCTGACCGGAAAAGGTCATGTTGCATATCAGTCGATCCGTATCGTCGAGCTGAACACATCTAAGGCGTTTTCATCGCTCTAGCATGCCTCTATCAAAAGTTATTTGCGAAAAACTGTTAGATACCATTCGTGACCTAAGATGACCTCAGGGCATAAACAAGGGTCACGGACACCATTTTCATGTTCTGTGTGTCTAAAACACTTGTAATTCGGTGTTTGGGAGTGTTTATAATGTCTTTCATCCAAAAGAGGCGCATTTGAATTTTCTCCCATTGACTTATAATGGGGAGGTCGCAAAATTGACCTGACCTTAGGTCACCGATATCAAAATTCTGAGATATACATTTTGTACATGCTATTGCTCTTAGAAATCGCTGAAAGTTTCAAAGCGATCGGTTACTCGGTGTAGCTATGACGGACATTGAAACTTTTTATGAGGTGAGGTCACTTCAAGTGACCTGGTGACCTGACCTTGAATGACCTTGGTCTGAAATTTTCACAACATGTGTAGAATTGATGTATGATAAGGTGTACCAAAAACGGCGGCGCTCCGCGCCGTCGTTTTTGAGATATTCGCGAAAAACCACAAGGGGGGTGTTCAAACACCCCCCCAGCAGGGCGCGGGTTAATGGGCGCAAAATGACCTTGTATGTCTGCTAGCCCTATAAAGCCCCAATAAACAACAACAAAAAACTTCGGATTAAAACGATCACCGGTTAACTGAACGCAGGCGAGGTTGGGTGGTGTCATATACAAAAACAGCCATTCACCGTGCTACCCTGGTCCGAAACCACCAATTCATTCTTTCGAACCGAATTTAAAAAATAAATATCTGAAGTGGAGACTCGGTATGGTATTGAATAACTTAAGTTTTGTTGGCGGAACAACTGAGAGCATCGCTTTACTGTGTTGTTTGTTCAACTATGCATTCGTTAGAATTTCAATGTTTGACGTTTTATAAGCTCACTCGATTTGGTCTGTTACCTGATACAGGTGGTTTTGGTACCTACTTCCACATTTTTTTTTCATGTGCTTTGATCAGACTTTTTTTATTTCTGGACCGAAAAGTTATACATCAAAGACACAGAGCCATTATTTTATCAAATATAACCCTAATTCTCAGGTCTAAAACTGAAAATCCCAGCAGAATTCCGTCTTTGATGAGTTAACATGTCAGCTGCACCAGGGCACATGCAGCCGATGCCAGCGACCCAATATTATTTCATAATCTCTTTGATGTCAGAGATTAAAACATCAAATTAAATAATCCCAACACCGCCCGAGCCTTACTGCATTAGAGCTTTGGTTGTCAGCGGCCGCAAACATCAAACAAACTCCCACTGGCCGGTCGCTAGGGGTTTCGTCCGCGATTTTTCAGACGACGGACGCATCGATCTCGGCTTATTCGATATTTTCGCGTGCGCTCGTTAGCGGAGTTTGCACAGATTATGCTCGACAGGCGAGCTTGCAGTGCCAGTCTGGTAGCGCCCGACGGCGCTCGCCGGTCCCTCAGTTCCAACAACTCCAGTGAACTGTACTGCATCTGTTTAAACACCAGTGTAGCTTACAGCTCGTCTGCAATAATTTGATTGTTTTATTACTTTACACTGGGAAATCTGAAACAGAATAGTCGAAGCGCATTGATTCAGTATGTACATAGATCACTGGACGCTGCATATATCACCCAAAGTACCTCTATCTGTTTTAAGATTTGAAA
This sequence comes from Amphibalanus amphitrite, assembly GCF_019059575.1. Taxonomy (NCBI): domain Eukaryota; kingdom Metazoa; phylum Arthropoda; class Thecostraca; order Balanomorpha; family Balanidae; genus Amphibalanus; species Amphibalanus amphitrite. Next base: position 79,791 of record NW_024882990.1, on the reverse strand, counting down.
CAAAAGATGTTTCCAGACGCATAGGAAATTATTCATGAGGGCGCGTAAATAAGTTAATTGTTGTACCTACTTAAAATCCCTTCTTCTTTACATTTGGTAGAATTACAGCCTATCGTAACAAAAACAGCGTCGTGTTGTTATGTGTTATCATGTTACCGTGTTATCAACACCAGCATTATGTCTGTCACCATACCGAGCCCCGACTCGCCATTCTGCTCCAACAAAGCGTGCCCGTTATTTCAGGTTTATTTGACCTGGAGCCGGAGACGGGTGCGCTGAGCGTACTCGGTGACCTCTCGGGAAAAGGTCGCACCGCGCCCTACCGTCTCTCCATACGGGCCCAGGTCAGTCAGCTCTCAGTGACAGGTCATTGACAGGTCACAGATGATGCACGTGACGTATGTACATTGCACAGGTCACAGGCCATGGCCAGTTTAACATTTAAAGAGAGCCCAGGTATTACTGGCACATGTCATGTACAGGTCGAACATCCTTAGGGATTCACCTAGGAAGAATTTTTACACATAAACATTGACTCTACAGTGTCTTTCTATTTATATATAACTATCGTTTTGTGTATCATTTTTTCCTAACACGTATTTTTAATAATTAGCTTTATTTCATAGCATTGAGACCATACACAATGTTGTCATTAAGTCATTAGTGCAAATAATCAATACCTGCCCGAAGTCCCTCATGAAAGCCTCACCCAGCAGCCACTGACGTCACGAAATCCGTCGACAGGACCAGGGCGACGACCCTCTGCTGAGTGACGTCACACTGGAGGTCTACATCGGTGACGTCAGCAACAATGACGGCATACCGCGCTTTGTGAAGCCAGAGCCCGGCGAGGCGGTCGGCGTCTTAGAGGTATGACGTCATCACAGAGTTGTGGGGTACTCAAATCGTCGGTGGGATTAGTTCGCAAAGCCCTTTGTGGCGTCGAGGTTGGATTTGTAGTTGGAAGAGAGCCAGTGCAAAATAAGCTAAATTGTGTGCGAAATGAACAGTAGACTTTAGTGGTTTGGTGTCAAACTGTTACCTACCTGTATGGCAATGACCCCAATAGTCAGATTAAAGCGATCTGATGGTATAAGGAATCGGAAATTAAATCTGCCAAGTTGTAAAAGTTTGATAATGCAGGTTATTATCGTGTATCGTATTCCCCGGCTGCTTCAAACTGTATCTATTTCCAAAGCCTATCAACGTGCAAGCAATGTCAAGAGTTTGGAGCAGTTTGCATTTGAAGCATGTAGTTTGCATATGCAAACAAGCATGTAAATATTGACTTCCTGAAGGCTTTGATGTCACTAGCAAGTTCCTCATCGTCTATAATTATTAGTAGAACATTTGATAAAGCATATCCAAAACCACTATAAATTATAAACAAACTTGATTAAGCAGCCCAGTCCGGTAGGCGGTAACGTTAATGTTTTGTCACGGTGACGGTCAAAGGAAAAATGTACCTTCCAATATCAATCATCCTCAGCCTTGCATCGATGTCAAATTCACTCTGAAATTACCGACTAATCTAGACCATCATTTCCTCGACCTTTATAAGTTTCCCTCTTCCCCCACTCCGACCCTACCCTACCCTAAAAGCACAGCAGAACATATAGTTAGCGCCTGCTTGTGCCCCCTCTCGGTTTGCGCGTGCTGACGTTCATCTCCGTCCTTATTTTCAGAACCTGCCACCGGGGTCTCTGGTGCTGCACGCGCGGGCCACCGACCCTGACGACCCGCTGACCCCCAGCGGCCACCTGCAGTACTCCTTCCTCGGCGGCGACACGGTCTCCAAGGACGGACTCTTCAGCATCGGTCAGTATCTCTTCACACCTAAGCATTGGTCGGTATCGCTTCATGTTCAGTATCGCTTCGCTCCTCATCATCGGTCAGAAACGCTTCAAATCACAGGCCTGCATCGTTCAGTATCGGTTCAATCTTCAGCTTCGGTCAGAACTAGTGATCATACCGATGTTTTGACTTTTTGCTCGATACGGATGTAACTAAAAACAATGCTACGATGTCCAGTCACTGAAAGAGCGAGAGCTCGTGATACACACAATAAACATGGAAGCGGGCCTCACTCAGCGGGCATTTAAACGTATACCAACCTCACGTGCTTACGGTAAAAACGTGCATCGGTATGGGGTAAATAATTGTTATCACAGAGATACGCGCCAAAAAAAAAAAAATGTAGGGTAACGATTATATTGGATTGTTTTTTTTATTCTTGTTAGGGCGTGCATCAGCCGCCAATCAATGTGTGCAACGCATTTTTGAGTATCTTATTATCTGCTGAAGTAATGGGTTGTTATTGTAGTCTGCATCGGCTACACGAAATAATTATGCAAATTTCTGACGCTACCAGATTCAATATGCCTCGAACTTTGCCCGACCTACCGCCTCGGGCAGGTCAGCAGTATGGCGCTGATATGAGGGATGCCAGGAATTCGTCGCAGCCTCTCAGCTATACCGGATGCAGTAATTTCACCGACCCGACCTGCTCCTGTGCTATCTGAAATCAATTATAGTCTTGCATAAGGCCTCTGGCACCAAAAATACTTGACTACGTGGAATCGGAAAGCTATTTTCGTACTTGGCTATGCATACGGTGGTAATTTCTCTTGCACCAGCTCCTAATCCAAACGCATAGCTTCTCGGTAGAATTTCAAAGGGAAATTATTACGGTTATGCATTTACAACCATTACGGTTATAGTTTTTTCGATTTAGTGTGTACGGTGCAAAAAAACTAAGGAAATCTCAATCTATTTATATTTCGCAAATCTAGGAATCGCAATCTAGGTAGGTGTTTACGTGCATGAGGCTTATGATCCGCGTTCACAAACCTTCATCTAACATATGACATGTCTTGTTCCGCCAAAGCTTTCTTATCTAAGATAACCCGTAATCAGCGTCGCGCGCTCCAAACTACCAACATCTAACCCAACTCCAACATAACCACTCACCTCCCCTGTCCCCGTTTTCCACAGACTCTCGTACAGGCACGCTCCGCACCCGCGCCAGTCTGGACCGAGAGGAGACCTCGGAGCACCACCTCCTCCTACAGGCGTCAGACCGCGGTCAGCCCCCTCAGCAGGCCGTGCGGGCACTGACCGTCACCGTGCGGGATGTGGACGATAACGAGCCACGATTCGAACGGAGCAAGGTGGGTGGTGGGGTGGACGAGACCTGTATCTGTATCTGTAAGAGGATTGTACGATTCAGGGTTGAGTTAGTGCGTAAACAAGTCAAATATGGTTATTTTTGTTTTGCTTTTTGGAGTAAGGTCTTTCGGCCTAAATGCAGAGGCATGGGATGCTAGGATTGGACGTAGACATTGGGGTTTGCGGAATGCCGACAGTGATCCGCGGAGGCGTCAACGAGTGTGTGTGTGTGTGGGGGGGGGGGGGGGTGCGGATGGGTTTGTTCTGAGAATGGCGAGAACAGATCGATAATGCGTTTATCGGTGGGCGTTGCATTTTGATCGAATCAGGGTGGGCTAGTGAACGAGCTAAGGCTGGTTGTTGGGCGAGACCCAGGACATGTTAGAGGAAAGACTGGGATCATCGAATGCTGCGTCTTTACTCTGACGGGATAGTTGAGCTGTCAAACACTTTAGTTCTGATACGGCTAGGACGGGTTCTGATTGTTGCTAGGCCGAGGAGTTACATATTTACATAAATTATTTTGGATATCGTCTATTCAGCCCAAAATATCCGCGGGCCATTACCACTAAAACTTTGAGCAAACGGCAGAGCGTCTACGCTGGCTCTATGCTGATAACTTGACATAGAACGCATTGTGAATGACTGACAAACTTATGCGCTTCGGAGAGCCCGATGCATTGTCGACCGTCCTGAGTACCTACGAATTGTTTTCGGTTGCTGTGTACGTATGCGTTTGAATGTGTATGCAATATGCATGCGTAGTCGTGTGCACGAATCTCACATTAGACCATGTCAGGTGTCAAAAACATCATTGCTCAATCCAATCGCAGCTATCCAATCAACTTGTTTGCTACGGAGGCGTGTGTAGAGTATGATACAATATGATCGCATGCATGTGCATGTTGTATAAGTTTTCCACAAAGTAGCCCAGGCTAAGTAGTGGCCAGTCCATGGTATAAACATGCTCTGCACGCGCTGATCATCTTCGTCGTTCCTCCTGCACAGGACGCACCGCCGAAAGAGCTGGTGGTGACGGAAGAACTGGAGCAGGGCAGCGTCGTCACCGACATCACCGCTGTCGACGGCGACGACGGAAAGTTTGGAGAGATCCACTACATCATCACAGGTAACCGGAGGGTCCCAATAGCCAAAGCACTATTTGTTAGAATCGTGTTTTAGCTATTGCAAACAAACCTGAATTATGATAAGAACCATTCAAGAATAGCTGCCTGATAGTAGTATCTTGAGATCAGAGAAAACGGCACAATATTTCTTTCCATTATTTTTTTTTTTGAATTTATTCTAGGTAGTATACTAGGCATGCAGGCAGATGGCAGTTACTGTGGACGGAGTTTGATTGATATTTGACTTGGGATATTTAATTGGACGGAAAACTTATAATTGAAGCTCTACGCCGGCATGTTTGATGATTGAAGCGATGCTTTCTTAGCTTCTGCTAAATATTCCGAACATAGGATATGCTACAAAAGTCCTTTCTGAGATGACGACGTCGTTAAAGTATGTTAACGCTCAACAGTAAATGACCACGGCTATCTTTCTAACGCATTGATATGCCTGCATCTATCAAAGCCAATGAGACCGGACAACGAAAACCTACGCAGTTCGAGCACCCAAACCTCATCATCATCGTATCTAAGCCTAGGCATAATGCAAACATTACGTCGTTCATACGCCTTGCATTATGATTTCTTCGTGGCGTTTATAAACAGCTCTCCTTCCGATTCTATTTCAGCCGGCGATCCGGAGGGCGTGTTTACCATTAACCGTACCGAGACGAATGTGGGTCAGCTGCTGGTCGCGTCTCGTCTAGACAGGGAGGAGAGGGACCACTACCTGCTGACGGTCCGCTGTGTCAGCGAGACGCCCCAGGGCATGCAGCGCGCGGCGTATGACCCCGAGGTCAGTCAAGGGGATGTGTGTGACACAGAGGTCAGTCAGGGGGATGTGTGTGATACAGAGATCAGTCAGGGGGGAATGTGTGACCCCGAGGTCATTGATAAGGACATGTGACCCAGGGGTCAGTCAGGGGACAATGTGTGACTTGATATCGGTCAGTGTGCTAGGTCATGAAATCTAGTCAGTTTATGTCACCGTGCGATTTCTGAATATGGTAAGGTCAAGGTGTATATTCTGAGAGTTGAATATTTATTACTGGACGGCTCTGGGAAAGAAAAATGGAAACCGAGGTCTTTAAAAAATTGTAGGCACGAGGCGTAGCCGACTGCCGGAGATTTTTTGAAGACCGAGGTTTCCATTTTTCTTCCCAGAGCAAGTTCAGTAAGATATTTCCCATACGTCGTTTAATATCTATTCAGAAACTCACAATTTAATTATTGAAATCACCTTTTTTAAGATTTTTATCAAAAAATCACCAGAACTGTAGGTTGAATGGTGTGAAACGTTTTTTTGAGCATGATTATGATTATAATGGAAATCAGATGGATTAGTAACCTTTTGCTCATAACTAATGTAAGCCAAAAAGTTTTTGTAAGTTTTTGGCTTACATTAGTTATGAGCAAAAGGTTACTAATCCATCTGATTTCCATTAGAACTGTAGGTCATCAACCAGAGCCGGAAAACAGTGCAGGAAAGATCACGTACAAATGTTTACCGCACGGCTAGGATAATGCGAAAGGGATATCTCGGCGTATGGGAAAAGGTGCACGGCACGCTAGCTGGGGTTCCGTTTAAACCGTAACCTGGTTTCATGCTCTACTTGTTTTACTTATTTATCTTATCGTATTATCGTTGTTTTGTTGGTGCCTCGGATATAAAGTAACGATATCTGCGCGAGCATTATCCTCTGTGCCTTTTCTCTGTAACCATGTTTTGACGCGAAGACCGTCACCCGTTTGCAGGATATGTCGATGATGCAGCTGCGAATTCAGGTTCTGGACATTGACGACAATCCTCCGCTCTTTACCGAGGACAATATCACAACCGGTAGGTGTTGCCACACCGTACACATGTGTACCATTTCGTGAAGCCAGTCTTTTAAATTAAGTTTTGCCGTGTTTTTGCGTAGCTTGGGGACAGCAAAATTGGGTTTCAAACTTATTTGCTATGCTTTAGCTCGACATTATTGTGAAAAGATCATAAAAAATTATGAAATACAGTGTTAGGTATGCAGTCAAGACAACTATGAAGACGTAGTACAACCAGATAAAAATTCTTTTAACAGTTTGACAACTTATCTCATAATGTAAAATATGTAGTCGACCGTATTTTCCCACACTGAAAACAAGTTGAAAGAACGTTATGCAAAAGCATCTTAAAATATTCCACACTTAGGTTTTTTGGGTATTAGGGTAAACTGGCTTAGAGGCGAAGCAGAACGTCTGGTTCATGAAGAACACACACAGTGTTTCACATAGACCGAAGACACGTGCTGCTTCTTCGCGTGCAGTCTTAGTGGCCCCAGGGGGCTTCAACTCGACCAACACCGGTTCTTCAGTCGTTCTCCCTAGTCACGTGATATTACGTCACACCAAGCGCGCGAAAGATAAACCCTTTGAAGGTTTTGCACGAACTAGCATCGGGTTTAAGAAGAAGGGGTTGTGGTTTGATCAGTGTAATGGCTTTCATCAAGACCACGCCCGCGGTACCACGTTCTAGCGTCCATCGGAAGCGATCGCCATTTTTCGATCGCGTTGGATCACGCTTTGTGCAGTGACGAGCGGCTGGTGCAAGATTGGGTGAATGGCAAGTAATCGAATATTGAGGAACTGAAGTAAGGTTAATTTTTGGCTTGTCAAGTGTTGTGTATTATTTATATTACTTGTGATTGACAATAATAAGCAATATCACAACGCTCTTCAAATGCATGGATGAATGCATTGGATGAAGACAATTCATGTGCAAGACCATTCAATGCAGTAAGTATTTATATGTTGTATAAATGCCCCATAGCTTAAATTATGCATGTGGTATTTAGACAAATCTTCCAAATGAAGATAAATCAGGAATAGAATCAGCTTGCCATTTTGGGGTCAATTGATTTAGGTATAAATTTGGCTGATTTTAATAAACATATGTTCTTGCTGATTAGTGCAATATTTTATCTAGCTGCACTTTATATGTCAAGTGCATTATTTTATTTTCGGAGTAGGCTCATGGTCTCTGAAGTCAAAGTTTTTTTACTTCCTGCCTGTTGAATAACGCATCCGCCCGACTCTTCATTCCAGGGGACGAGGCCATCTCCGCTCTGATTGAGGCCCTGGAGTCTGAGGAGAGCGTCCTGGCGCGCGGAGACGTCGACATCGTCGAAAACGCTGGCTTGAAGCTGGTGGTGGAAGGAGAAACTGTATGTGATTTGGGAGAATGCGATATCGCCACCCGGCTGCTGACATGGGCGACAGCGCTATACATACTGTGTTTGGGAAAACATCCACTTGCTAAAGCTAAAAATGTGTTCATATTTGGCTCTGGAGTTCTTTGGCTTGGATGTGTAAGGCAAGTGACACGGCCGAATGGAAAGCGTTCCTGCAGGCTGATTGCGGGCTGATCGCAGGCTGAATGCGGGCTGGTTGCGGGCTGATCGCATGGGCTGGTTGCGGGCTGGTTGTTCCTGACTGGAGACTTGCAGGCTAGGATTGCTCAGAGTAAAGAGGAAGGTAATACATTTTAAGGTGTATCAAGTACTGTGTTTGCGCAGCAGATGTGATGGCGCAGATCGATAGCCATGCATGGGAGGTTCAATAGACGAATGAACGGGGATTTTGCGGTATTGCAATAGAACTGAAAGGGTTCTACAACCGATATTCAGAACACAGGGTGGTTTCCCTATAAACCTCAGGGACTTCTTCACAGACCCTTTGGGGTTCTTATCTAGGTGCTAAGAACGCTCTTATTATAAACCCTAAACCTCACAAGAGTCTTTGGAAGAATCGTGTGGATTCTTTTCATGAGAATGCAAAGCCGTCTACGTGAAGAGCCATGGGGGTTCTGAAAAACGGTGGCATAACATTTTACCCCACAGGGGTCTAAATACCCCTGTACGTTCTTAACGTTCTTCCAAAGTGTTTTCAGTGCAGTAAACATTAGGCGGTTCCACCGCCCGAGTTTTCTTCACAGTTCACATTTCACAATTTTTATTCACTTATTTCCTTATTATATAGCAAACAGGCATTGCCCGTTTATTGGCCAAGTTAAGGAACAAATACATTGAAATAAAAGATTGGATAAAAATCCAATGATGTTGTCGATAATGTTTTTTTTCAATGATGCTCTTTCCCTCACGATCTGCTCTCCGCTCCCTACGCAGGAGTCAAGGTCAACGCGCCCGTGCGTACTCTAGTCACCACTCTAACCGCTGTCGACCCCGACCTCCGACCCGCACCCGTGCGCTACGTCATCGATGACGTCACATTCAGTCGTCACGTGCGCGCCACGGACCGGGACGAGATGCGTTCGGAAGTGGGCGCGTTCGTTGTGGATGAGGCCAGTGGTCAGCTGTGGACAAATGAAGGAATGGCCAAGTATAGTGGAGGGTTCTTCGAGGTGCACGCAGCGGCAATGTCGGCGGATGAGCCGAATCATCGATCCGAGATGACAATTAGGGTGAGTGACGGGTCCGGCTCTACAATTCCTTCCAGTGAGGGGGTTGGGGGAGTTTGTGTTGCAATGGCTTAATGTGAAAGTGAGAAGGTAAATGAACGGGACATACGAGATGTAGCGCGATGACCGTCATATCTACTTCTCAATAGCGAGGAATGAAGGATTTAGATTGATATGAGTGGCCGTCTTCAAATGAAAGCCACAATTAAACAATGTTTTGTATTGAGCATGCCATTGTCAGATTTGGCATTGAAGGAAGACTGCCACCTTCAAAAAGTTTTCTCAGATCGGCCTATGATTTATTCCCTGGACAAAACAAAATTTTAGAATTCACCTGACAAAGTATCATCACGTGAATCGCGAAAAAAATTGTCGATTATCATACAATTATCAATCGGTTAATGTCTAGCGACAATGTTTACACATCACTAGAATTCAAGGTCATAAGATTATTACATTTTATTTGAAAAAGTAAGGTATTTTATGATTTACTAATATATGATTTCATAAGAAATTGGCCATGTTTAATTTATTTTGCATTTAAGTTCGTAAAACATTTAAAAAATCATGGCTCATTTGGAATGGGTCTGGCCCATGTTAAACCCCATTTCCCACACTTTTTTGGAAAACATGAACTACTGAATATATAAGTTTAACTTTTATTTTGACACTCCAAAATTCTTCTCTGATCTCGAAACAATCAAAGTTTTGACATATATTTACCAAAAGATAAGAAAATTCATGTTTCAAAGTTATCGATAAACAGTAGAGATGTCGGTTTCTTGGACTAAAAAAATGGCATCAAACTGAACTTTGGTCTCCGATTTCTCGCAAACGGGTTCGAATTTCGGAAAACCGACTTCAGTCTGGGACATAGGTGGCTCAGCTCTAGTGAAAACCGTTTTGTGAAAAAAGGTGGCAGTCTACCTTTAACTTCTTTCTTCCTTTCTTGCCCAACGTCGTGTTAAAGTATCTTGATCCCATCTTGATCCAGCGCAGAAGGTAGAATAACTTTTCTGAATTCCCAGAGGCACATCAGCTAGACGCTGTGACTGACGTCCTCACCGCACTCGCTCCTCCATTCGGCAGGTGTTCGTCCTTCAGGACACGGAGCTGATGAAGCTCGTCTTCACCCGTCCTCCAGCCGAGGTGAAGCCGCAGCTGGCCTCCTTCCGGGAGGCGGTTCAGTCAGCAGTGCCCGCGCCCGTCTCCCTCCACCTCTACGACACCAGCTACCACGGCACTTCGGACGGCAGAATCGACTTCAGTAGCACGGCAGCCTGCTTCCAGATTGAATCGGCCGGGGATATCTACACAGCAGCAGAGGCCAAGGCGTTATTAGATGAGACGGTGAATGCCCGGCTAGAGGCGCTCTTCAAACAATATCACGTGCAAGGAATTGAGGTAAGAATTGTTACGTACGCGCTGGAAATAGTCTATCTGGTAATTGATTCGCAGAGATCCTGTTCTTATCACAAGCTTGATCACAAGTTCTTACAGTTACACGATTGCTGGAATTCAGTCAGGTTTGCCGTGCTCTGTGCGCTGATCCTTATAGGGATTAGCGACAGAAACGAACAGGAAATTGGTAAAAAGGCTGCTTATGTAATGATGGAAATATACAGGGTGATTTTTTTTTTTACTGTTAAAAAGTAAACGTCAATGGTGGTCCCTAAATCGAAAAATCTTGTGCAAAAAAGCAATGCACGTGATAGATAAGTCTGGGACATTTTGCATGGTGTCATGATTTGTCCTTTTTGATTGAAGGCCTCGGCCCCAATGGAGCCTGAAAATGTCCCACCAATCGGGCACGCATGGTCCACCGCCGTTCAGTTAGGAACGACACAAAACGATGATTTTGAAGCATTGAGGCAGTTCGAAGCATACGATCATCAAGGAGATGCCTCAGAAAGACGTTAAATAATGCACGAACAAGCTTGTAGTCATGAATAACCTTCAAACGGTCCATCTGGCGTATCTGCAGCCTCTGAAGAATCAGTCTTCAGGGAGAAACAAAAACAGCGAATCAGACACCACCAGGGCCGCCAGTAGCAAAATCCTCGACCTGCCCTTTCTAGACTTCTAGTTTTTGGACCCAGGTATGGCAGATATAACAAGAAAACAGTGGAAATATCTGGCAGAGCTGAAAATGGGTGATAGGAGCCTTTTCAGTCCGCCTAATGAGCATGGGAGTCCATGGTGCTGTTCAACACGTGCTCAGGCGGGCTGATTCGTGCTGGTGAGAGAGGGGGTAACTTCAAGCACAAGTAAAATACACGATGGACGTTCCTTCACATCGTGTCTGCATGAAATCAAAATGTCCCAGAATGCTCGTCATGCTGGTATATAATTTTACAATATATATTTGCATCTTAGCGCCGTTAAACCTCATTACTTTTTAACAAGTAAAAAAATCACCCTGTACTAGCAAATTACAAATATCCGGCGCCTCCGGTATGATACGGAGCCTCCGATCCTTAGCAGCAGTGTTCGCCACGGGCCGGGCCAGCCCAACGGGCCACGGGCCGGGCTGGGCTACGGGCTGGGCCGGGCCCCCAAATATCATTAGTTAACGGGCTATGGACGGGCCGGGCCAAAAGCTTTGTGCACTATGGGTTTTGCGACTAATGTCAATTTAAGAAAATTTGGAAACTGATGCAAACAAAACCCACTGGGAAAATACAAAAACTAAACCAAATTTAAGCAATGTGAAAGAAAACCTACTTGATATTGAATTTTGGGAGTCTTGAGAATTATCCAATATCACAATATCACATCATGTCACACATAGGAGGGTTTTCATAAAAATTCCGCAACCAAAAAGATCAGAGAATCTCTAGCATCATTAGTTTGTTAATAAAAGTTAAAATGTAGTCATCAGAATAACTTACTTAGCACTACAACTCCAAAAACTAAGAAGCCACTCAACAATGATGGGCTACAGGGCTACATTAAGTTAACACTTATATATGGCGATAGTGAGACAATTCCAACACAGTCTTTTTTCCTTCACCGACGGCTTTTTAACGATCAGAACCTTAAAAGGATACTCACAAAACACACAGTAAGTAACGAGGAACTCTACAGAGTATTTCGCGATGAAAGCTTCTTTAAACGTCCATAAATTTGTCAAAATAAATCACAACAAACCAGCCCCTCCTCAACAAAATGTGCAATCATGGCGGCGGCGCTATGTTTATGTGGCGGCATCTAGGTAGTATACACAACAGTATATCAAATAAATACGTTTTTTAAGTGAGTATCAAGGTGAAAACAAAATTAAACAAATAAAAAATAAAACCAAAATCACGAATTTTGAAAACTCGAACGAAAAACAAAACAAAAACTTGATCATATATGTTTTATTATACAATTCGTCAGAATCGCTACCTGCCGCAGCTGCGACAATCAAGAAGTGTTCGCTCATTTTCGATTGATGATGATGATGCGTACAAGTCGCAAAAGTACCCAATGACATTTCAAGCTTACCATGTTTTCTGCTTACGCTGCTAGCGATATCCATATCTTGAAAAGAGCCTAACATAAAATAGCAAGGAAAGTAGCAGATAGTTGTCCACAGAGATTCGGTTGACACGTGGGCATGAATTGAAAATAGATTAAATCAGTTTTGCTGATAAATGGATGGATTTTCTCTTTTTTTTGGAAGACAGTGCTAAAGTTAGTGTCACCTATTTTGTATGCTTTCTCAGGCTTTTGATATTGCAGCATCTATGGAGTGAATTTAACAGCAAGGTCAATCCCAGACAGATTCATCAATTCCCATAAGTCAAGCTTTTTTTTCTGCTGGTAAGTGCTGGGAAGTATAGAGTATGTTGCAAATACTTCCTTCAAGTATGCATTAGAGTCACCAATTATTAATGATAATGTTCACACACATCAGCTTGCAAGATAACTTTACTCATAGAATGTAGTTAATATAATCATGTAAACTTTTTATAGGTGTGTAATCATGACCTAATTGACTGAGGTGCTTGCTGTTACTGTTAAAATTTGTGCCATAGGTGCTTGAAATGATTATATTCATTGAAAAGAAGGGAGTCATGATTGCCATGTTAATATTCATGCAATTTGAATTGTTCTCAAAATAGTGTAATCAATCATGCTTATTATAGCAATAGACTAAGACAATAACTAGATTGCTATTTTTGATGGGCCGGGCCGGGCTGGGCTTGGAATATTTGCCAAGAGCGGGCTACGGGCTGGGCCGGGCTCTGAACCCATGGGCCCGGGCCGGGCTGGGCTGGGGATTTTGGGGCCCGTGGCGAACACTGCTTAGCAGGTACCGAAAATGTGACGTTAATCGCACGATCCGCCGCCCATATTGCGGTGCTACCATCTATTGACAAGGCTGGAGAACTAAAGCCGTGTGGCTATTTACACTTCAGACACACCATGGAAAAAAGACCATCAATCCTTCCCCCTCCCGCCCCCACCAAACGTCATTAAAACAGCATTGCTTTCTTACCTCCATTTCGAATACTAAAGATGATCACTAAACATGTCTTTTCAGGTGCGATCGATATAGGATAAAAGGGCAGGTACTAAGTAGAATGCGTCCCTGAATCAGCAATAAGTACTAAGTAGGTAGACGTGGGTGGTAACTATATTTTATCAACATGTGGCAAATAATGCTGCTCAAACTCAGGGGCTTTTCAAAGACAGAGGACTTTTGTCAGACAGTTAGCTTTATTTTTAATTCCAAGAGGACAGCAGACAGAACAGGGTACAATAACATTAAAAACAGAAATAATAGAAACGGATAGCACATTAACCCGCGCCCCACTGGGGTCTGTGTATAACACGCCCTACTGGGGGGGGGGGCTATTCATAGCCCCCCCCCCCCCCCTCCTAACTCCGAAACTACTGGGCCGATCGTCAAAATTCAAACGGTGTCTGATAGCCCCGGAAAAACTGTCGAGCGAAACCTAATTTCATTGACCTCGAGGTCACCGATGACGTCACAGGTCAGGTCAAAGTAAAAATTATTAGCACTTTGGCTTGTTCACATTTTGGGCTCTGGCCGCCGTCTTACAAGTCAGATCAGGCTCATTTTTGGTTTCCACACTCGTGAACAGATGCTCTAGATACCTTGAGGGTACCAAACTTGTACTTTGATTTTCAGGTCAGGGTCAGGTCATCACAGGTCACGAAAATATTATATCATGCGTCGGTCACGTGACACATGTTTTATGGTCCATTTAGGCCATAGATTTCGAATTTGATGTCGTCTGTGTCATTCAAGGTCATTTTGAGTCGAAATTAGCTTAGGTCAGGTCACTTTCAGGTCAAAAAAGGTCAAATTTTGAAGTTGAAATTTTTCAACAAAAATGTGTCTATTGGATGCAGTTTGAGCTCAGGAACACGATGGTGCCATTTATATTGGTGTACGATGCCAAATACGTACTGAAAAATTGATTTGAAAAATAAATAATTGTGAATTTTTTGCAATAATGCGTATAACTTGGCCATTTTTGACGATATTTAGCTAAAACTTGCTAGAGTTAGTCATTATCATGCGTTCTGTCACATATATTCCGTTTTTTTCGAAAAGTCAAAAAATTTTTGAAAAAAAATATAAAAATATAAATTTTGAATATTATTATATAAAATTTTCGAAATTTTCAGAATTTTGAAAATCCGAGATAGCAGTTTGATAGCGCGGTCAATTCTAAGTCCTTTCATGCAAAGAAATTGGATCTAGCTTAAAAACTGAGCTCTTGGGAGCGATTGCCGTGGTTCAATGTTTTGCGTCGAAATCGGACGAACATGACGTCACTCTGACGTCATTTCCGGCCGACCTATGGTAGCTACGAAGTTCAAATCTTGACACAAGGTGTCAAATTGATGCAGCCGAAGGTACTGAAAGTTTGGTGTCGATTCGTCAAGCGGTTTGGAAGTTATTGCAGAAAAACGGGAGGGGGGCTATAAATAGCCCCCCCCCCCAGTGGGGCGCGGGTTAAAGAAAAAGAAATTCTCCTAAATTTTCGTCCGATGATTACGCTTGCAACGCGTATCGCTTACAAAAACAGTTAGGAAACGAACTTTGGATTCATTTCACCGATTTAGGGCATAGAGCGTATGGGGAACTGTGATATGAAACTCTGAGGTAACTGACAAACAATCATTCACAGTCACATGAAACATTGACACTAGCAGTCCTTGGCGATCGCGGTGCAATAACCAGAAAATGACCAGGAAACAACCACACCTGAAAGTCAGTGGCGCTCGCTGGCGTCCGATCTGGAGCTTCAAATCGGTATCACAGGTCAAAAGGCACCATCTTCAGTGCGCTCCTTGACGAATGGCAGCCTTCTTGCAGCCCATCAGTAGGAAGTGAAAGCCTCCATGTAGGGCCTCAGACGACTCTTGAGAAAAGTCGATGACCCATCGTGGTTTAACTCCGATGCCGGGCTTTTCAAACTCCCATCAAGCTAAGACGCCTTGGCTCTGCTAAAGCGTCTAATCCTCAAGATTCCCGTTTACCTCTGGCCTGCAGTCATCCTTGAGGCGTTTCATACTTCATGCGGAGGCCAACAGAAGGTCTGGTCAGCAACGCGTGGTCCCACCGGTGGCAACCGCAGCCAGCCGCTGGGCAGCTCGACGCGCCAGCCACCACTCCAGGTCACAGAGGTCACGTGAATCTTGACCTGGGTCAGGTCACGCAGCAGCGTGCTGCCATGGCGCTGTCGACAGACCACCACTCTGCCACCAGACCAGAGAAACTCTTGTCGACTGGGGGATGTCATCCCCTTCTGTCCACGGTTGTCGATGCAAAAAGCTAGAGGGCTTCGCGACGGGGCGACGATGAGATCCAAGTCCGGGGTCGACGAGCCAGTTGCACCATTGTCGAGGTCGAGAACGGTCATAGGGTGACCACATGCGCGACACTCCAGCAAGGTCACGCGCGGCAGCGAGGGGTCATTACCGACCCGCGCACACATGGCACAGACCGGCTGATCGCCGAATTCCCCGAACACAACTGGCACTCGCTACAGTCCCACTCGTTCCCTCCCTCCATGCCACTATCGGAGAGCCTCATGCGTGGCTTAAATCATATCTGACGGCCAGGAAACAGGCGGTTAACATAAACAACGCCACTTCTCAAACACGGTCACAGGGCGCCGCGGTCCCTCAAGGACCCGTATTAGGACCACTCTTTTGTAGTTTTATGTGAAATAAAGCTATGTGACAAACAACGAACAAAACGTTTTATGTGGACGACTATTATTTACATTTAAATTGTTCTCTCATTGAAAGCCCGTTGTGTATGTACAATACGTATTGTTGCAAGGAATAGATTATTAGTACCTAGTATTCCAGTTTGGACAAATGTAGACAAACATTTGACACGACAAAACCGCTCATCACACAACGGAAACAAACTAGCGTGCCGACTTATTTTGACGGTTTTACACAGCTGGTGACGAAATTCTCAATCATTGTAATCGTTCCATAGGCTCACTATATCGATAAACCGGGCTGGAAAGGTCTTAGGGGAGGTTGACGTGCCTTGGCACGACAGATGCAGAGGTGGCAGCATTTTTTTAGATTTTTTATGAAATTTGAAAGCTTATTCCCAAGGCCACCTTCTTTGTCTTTGAATGACGCTTTCACATCAGAGATCTTAAAACAGGAAACGAAAAGAGGACAGCATATTCGATTTGATATTTCTCATAACATTCATTTTTTATGAGAATTAGGCCAATGTGTACATACCTATGCATATTTGTCAGGGCAACATACAAACCAAACATATTAATGTCCTTTTTCGGATCTCCCAGCCCGACCTGACATGACCTGATATCGACCTGAAAATTTAACGACTAATGGAACATGATGCTGTGTATCCATATGTTGTTTTTATGTCCCACCGTATATCAGTCGGGGGAGGTTTGGTCAATCGTTGTCATTTTTAGCACGTGCTATTTTTGTCATACGTGCCAAAAATGGCAACGATTCTGCTATTTTTGACAACGATGAAGCCGATTTCACTTCCAGCGAGGAAATCACGATTTTGGAAAGATAAGCACTGATTTTCGAAAAGAAGTGCTGCCAACTGGTGCAAGAAGAAGAAGCCAGCTTTAATATGCCCGTTGTTTGTATGGTAGTTTGTTTTGTGGCCTGAAGTTGGAACTTAAAATTGAAGCATCCGAAAATGATAAATATTGATCGAAACTATGATGTTGATAATAAAAATAATACCTATGTTAAGGTGAGAGAGGAGGTCATTTTATCCGGATGCGGTGGTTTACTTCTTGAAATTATTTTTGCTAATTGACGGCCGCGCATCATCCGTCATTACATGGCGGTCGTCATAAACAAAAATAATTTCAAGAAGTAAACCACCGCATCTGGATGAAATCGCCTCCTCTTTCAACTTCACATATTCCTTTTTCATCAAAATTATGTTTTCGATCAATACTGATCATTTTCGGATGCTGCAAATTGAAGTTCCAACTTCAGGCCACAAAAAAAGACGTCAACGAATTGGACTACCATACAAACAACGGTCAGATTAAAGCTGGTTTATTCTTCTTTCACCAGGTGGCAGCACTTCTTTTCCAAAATCAGTGCTTGTATTTCCAAAATCGTGATTTCCTCGCTGAGGAGTGAAATCGGCTTCATCGTTGCCAAAAATAGCTGATAGCGTTGTCATTTTTGGCACATGGTTGCTAAAAATGGCATGTTCTAAAAATGACAACGATTGACCAAACCTCCCCCGACTGATATCGCAGTTGGTGTTTGTACTGGAAATTATGTTTGTGTTACAATTTGATACCCAGAACGACCTAACCGGGTCAGGCCACTCACCAATGCTTTGCCTAAACCACAAATAAACTCGTTCGCCCACTCGTTAATCGGGTGACAGGTAAAAGTGATGACTCCTCCAGGCGTCATATAACTTCCCGAGTTGAGACGCCCCTAAACTCAAACACACACACGATGACTCCTCCAGGACCAGGTCCTATTTTAAATGTTCATTGCTTAATTCGAATTTATTTACTGATTTTATGGTGAAAGTATACCGCGCTATGGAGTTTTCAGCTTTAGGACGAGAAAATAAATCAACCATTAAAGAAGCCATTCGTGATTCAATAAAAATGGCGTAATTTCTTACCGTATTTGGAAGTGTTGAGAAGTTAGTCGCTGCTGGGATCCAAAACTCACCATACAACTCACCTGAGATGGGACACAAACTCACAACAACTTACCTTGACATCTTTCCACTTCCTGACGACGAAAGCTGATAGGTTACGAGGCCGACTCCGTGCCAACATCCGGTGCGGGGATGGCGCATCCCACGCATATCGGGTCTTGACTGAAATTGTAGATAGCAGGTGCCCTGGTGGAAGGAGAAGCTACCACAGAGCCAGGAGGGTGCCCTAGCGCAGAGGACTGCACAGGCCCCGGTGGATGTTTGAGAAACGGTAATGTCGGGGAGTTTTACGGTTGTGTTAGTGTCGCGGTGGTACTAAAGGCATCACCGTGAGCATAAAGCACGCCAATCATTATTGACAGAGACAGGACCGCTCTGGGGGCCCCCATGGCGGAGCGACGCGCAGTGGGACGGGCTCCGCGTATCACTTGCTTTGATGAAATTGAGTATCGGAAGTAGGTTAATAGCTCTCACTTCAGGGTAGATATATTTTTTTTCAACAACGTACAAGCTATTCAAGGGCTTCGCCACATGTTTGAGCTGGTAAGAGACCTCGGAAACCGTGAACGAATAACAAGGTTCTAACCCCTGGACTCTTCTGACATTTCTTAGAATCTTTCCCACCTCTTTGAACTTTCGGATGCGTCTCTTCCGTCTCTTCTGCAAACGGCCTCGCGTATTGCATTGCATTTCAATTAACTTTGTGACCCAGTCCCATCTGTCTGACCCTTGGCCGTGTATCTCGATTCTTGCGTAGCATTGTGTATGGAAGACGACGCTGTGACTTATTCTGACCTACCTGACCCGTCTGTCTGTCGTCTAACCGTCTGTCATGTGCGGAATGTACAATTGTGTTCATCGGTGCTCTGACCTGTCATGACCTACCTGACCCCCTCCCTCCAATCCTAAGCCATGTGTATTGTGTACAGCAGCCCTCTGGCCCCTTTGCCCTGCAGCATTCCCGTACGTGCAGCATCCTCTGACCTCTTCCTCTCCCCCAGCCGTGTGTGCAGCAGCCCACCTGACTTCTCCCTCCGACCCCCAGCCGTGCGTATGTACGTACACAACAGTCCTCTGGCCTACCTGACTCCCTCCCTCCAATCCTAAGCAATGCTACATACACAGAAGTCCTCTGACCCCTCTGAGCCCCCCCCCCCCCCAGACGTGTGTACAGAAGCCTCTGACCTCTCCCTCTCACCCCCAGCCGTGTGTACAGCAGCCCTCTGACCCCTCTGACCTCTTCCCCAGCCGTGTGTACAGCAGCCCTCTGACCCCTCTGACCTCTTCCCCAGCCGTGTGTACAGCAGCCGGGCGGCTCCGGGTATCAGTTCTCCGTGGTTGAGGCGCTCGTGCTGGCTATCGGAGTGTTCATTGTCGTGGGCACCCTCATAGCGCTCATCGTGCTGTCAGTACACTGGCACAGGTAGGTACTGGGAACCAGGGACTGGGAGGAAGTGGGTACTAGGAATGGGAAAGGTATGAAATGGGAACTGGAATGGGTCCTACTTACAATGACACAGCACACATGGGACGGGTAGTTAGAGCGAAGGACGGAGGGGGAGCTGGGTGCTTCGAATGTGGAGGACAAGCAGGAACTGGTCACACCCCCTTGGTCACTCTGCTTCTGTCCCCGTAAGGCCACGAAGGCTCAGCTTTACTGGATGTCTTGTGTTAAGTTCTTTGGAAAATTATGGTGACCCTACAACTGATTGTCTACCTGTCCTACTCATGTCCCCTGATGCAACAGCTCTCTGCTGTTGAGCTCGTGACTCCTAAGGTAGCACTAACCCCTCCTTATGACCCCCTCAGGTACAAGCGGGACCGGCGGAGGCGGCAGCGGAAACTCACTATCCAGGAGGTCACTATTCCGACACCAGTGGTGGCCACCCCACTGCCACCCGGTTCACGACAGCCATCTGTTGTCGGCGAGGGGAACTACGGCTTCTCGCCAGGATCGATAGATGGTGCACACTACAGCACCGTGCCAGCATAGAAACCAGGAGTAGTCTGAATAGAAGCAGACATTCCTGATGTAGAAAGAAATGTCAAAGGAAAGAGTGCCTTGCGATGCTATGGACGCAAACAAGCGCAACGATTAACAGTGACAGCGATATTTTAGTAAAATGTGAGAAGAGAAGTCGGACGACCATTTAACGAAGGAAGGCGGGCACTGAGGAGAGATGCTCTGAGATGCTCCAGCCATCAGTGTGTCAGAGAACAGAATTCTGACGCTGTTACTACGAGTGTGTCAATGTGACCTTGAGACAGCGAGTATGGTTAGACTTCTTCTGTTGAGATGTGGACAATATCCACGAATATGGCATAGTCTTCCGTCCAACTGCAAACTTCGATGTGATGAACTACTATAGGTTACAAAGTCGTGGTAGCTGGTGAGCCGCTTTATCGCATGTCATACACGGACCGGTGCTTGTTATTTTGTATGTATTATTTTCTTCGCCAGAGTGACAGTTCTTGCAGAAAAGGCGCGACTGGCGTACCAAAGCCAGTAGCAATCCAAGTGCCCCAATCCACGTCCCAATGAACGAGATAATAGTGCGTTGATGCGTACTCGTAATTATGTTAACAGATGGACCTTGTGTACATGGTTTACCATCTTCTGCCATGCACTACTTGACTCGTGTTCGTGTCGCCAGATATTCAGTGCATCAAAGCATCAGTGTAATATGTCGTCTGACCTTTACCTGCTCCATGTTTTCAATGAGTCGAAACATGTTTATGAATGAATCGAGGAGTCGATATTTGAAGATGACAACTGATTGCCTACTACTATTTTGTATTTATGAAATGGCTATATTCCGTCCATTGCGTTGTTTTTTAGGATAGCTGATCACTCAATGCTGAGCATTTGTACATTAAATATACCTACTTATGTAATATGTATAAAATGTGTAATAGTCTTTTGACCTCTGCAGTTTAACCTGTATAAGAACTCCTTTCATATCTGGAAAATGGTTGATATTCTGCAGCAGAATACTTTTGTCAAGGACAGCTATAGTTACATGGCACATTAAAAAGTGCGCGTAATTATTTAAACGTTGCTAAATAACTGCCAATGAGCCGATCTTGTTCGGAGACGGTCAACGGACATATCGGCTGATGTGTTTCGACAAAAGCAGCGCATGTTGAACTCCTTGCGTCCAATCCAAAACAGACCACTGCACTGGCCAAAATTTTTAAACTCGGGGGTTGTGAAGATGTTTCAGACAATCTCTCAGCTCTGTGTGAAGTGTGAAGAAAATTACTCCCAGTGAGGCTAGGCCCAGCAGGGAAAATGATCAAAACTGATGTGTCTACATCACTCGAACGTGGGTTGGATGCAAATGCGCGACATTGGAGAAGAACAAGAAAGTCATTCATACTGACTGCTCCGCTTGTTTCTGACTCAAATGAAGCAATCTTATTACCAGAATAGCTCGATTGACGCAAGCCAGAATCGGCTGATGTTTGCACTTTGCTGGAATGATCCGGTACGGTGTAAACTGTAATGTATCTACCTAACTCTAAGCTGACTTTCTATGAAAATATAGCTCAGTGGTGGCGGAACACCTTCAATTAACCCGCGCCTTGATGATGGGGGGGCCATTTTGCCCCCCCCCTGCGGTTTTTCTTTAATAGCGAGAAAATGGCGGCGCGCAGCGCCGCCAAATTTTGAGTACCTTACCGGGCATCAATTTGACACCTTCACACAAAATTTCAAGTCACAGGTCACCTCGGGTCAGGAGTTATTGAGGTCAAACTGAGGTCATGTTCGAGTAAAAATGAGCAAAAAACATGACATCTTGAACGCTCACCAATTCTACAGTTAACAAGCAATTTTAAAGTTCTTTATGTGGTTGTGTAGAAAAAGACGGCGCTACAAAACTGCTATCTGGGATTTGTGAAATTTTGGGTTTTTAACCCCCAAAAATAAAAACATGATTTTTTAGAAAAACTCAAAAAATTCCCAAACATTTTGCTTTCGAATTTCGAAAAAAACGGAATATATGTGATAGTCCCTTCGCTCTTCGATATACATACCAAATTTCAGATCGAAACCTCTTTTTTTGGCCAAGTTATAGCGAAAAAAACTGTTAAAAATTGATGACGTCAAATTTTTTAACTCAATTTTTTTGCAATTCTAGACCACGTATCGCAAAACAGAGACCACCATTGAACTCCCCCCACCCGTGACAAGCTGCATCGAATCGATACCCATTTATGCAAAAATATCAACTTTGAAATTTGACCTAATTTGACCTGACCTTGACCTGACTTTGACCTGACCTTCACCAAAACATAATCTGAACTGACCCCCAAGGGCTGCTTGTCCCGCATAATCGCATTTGGCATATAAAATGGACCATAAAACATGCATCAGATGATATTTTTAATTTGTGACCCTCAGTGACCTGACCTCTGTGACCTGACCTGGTATCAGTGACCTCAAATAGCAAAATATGTGTTTGACGAACATTTCCCCATCGATGATTTGCAATGAAATACATTTTACTCGATTTTACAACGCATTTCTTGAAATGCCTGTAAACGGTGAAAGTTCTACCTTTGACCTGACCTGTGACGTCATAGGTTTGACCTAGGTCAATGAAATTGGGTCACAAGGTAGTTCCCCGTTGGGGCTATTCAACGCCGTTTGCCGCTTGTCGCTATGTTGCGTGGTTCTCGAGATCTTAGGGGGGGGGGCAAAATGGCCCCCCATCAGACCGCGTTGCTCGGCAGACCCCATCATGGCGCGGGTTAGGAGGAGGGGTGGCGGCACTGGCGACTTTTGGTCCCATTTTTTCCATGCAACACCGATAGGGCTAATGGTAAAATGCCAAAATCAAAGGGGGACACGTGTCCTGGTGCCCCCCCCCCCATTCCCCCGCCTATGATATGGCTAATGATGCGTGAAAATTTCTAAGAAAATACGGCTAATGATATGCATAAATGTGTCTTATGTTCCATAAAAACATAGGTATGTAGATAATTCTGGAAATGCTGAGAATACCTCCAACCCAGAATTCAATGAAGTGGGCATACAAATATACAGAATAACCCGAGATGGCCTCGGGACTAGCCTTTTAGCGGATCCAATCAGCTTCAAGGCAACAGGTCCATTCGGCGGTGTGGTGGTTGGCTGATCTCCTCGGTGCTACCGCCTCAGTCAGTCTCTTGTGGCCTCTGCGTTCTGTCACAACTGCCTGCCAACAAAATGTGTTTTCGGTGGTAAAAATCGAGCATAATATACACGATATATGATTGAGCATATTTACAGGCAAACTATAAACAGAAGTTGAAGAGTAGAAGAGCATAAATAGAAGCGTCTGAGCTATGACATATTTAAAGTTGTCCACTATTTTAGGTGACAGGTGTTAGCAGGGTGACCCTTATCAGCTCAGCAACCGCTCAACCGATCGACAATCGCTGCGCTTAGACCAAATAGTCCCATCCCTTCAAACATTATTTGAGCTTCTCTGGATGCCTTTGGGTGGCAGTCACGGCACATACCACATCGGACGAATCAGCAGTTTCAACTTCCAAGCATGTTCCGCTCAAAATTAGCCCTCGACAACTGCGGGCCGGTAGATTGTGCATTGTGCTCACGTGCAGAGGCCGTTCATGTCAAGAGCGATTGCGCTCACATCTATAGCACGTCAGTGGCCAGTTATAAGTGTGACCCTTACCAGAGTTTATTTTCTAGTTATTTATTTTGAGATCTCAGATCAGTTATCACGAACACTGTTCCGCTCCGGCTCGTCATTCGTTCAAAATACGTCTTTGGTATTGGTTGGGTGGGGGTAATGTAGGATACAGATTACAGAACGGTCCAACATTTCTTGAGAGTCGCGTTTATTTGTCTGTTGGAGTTTCGGCTCATTTTTCCCAAACTGCAAGGCGCAATGACCGATACATATTTTTAGGAATGCCCATTTTAGTGTTTATTCCGTGAGTCAACTAGGGTGTGAACTGTGTGTTAGGAGGGCTAGGCCTTAGGTACGGTTGGCGCTTCCCTTGGTGTAAGCTAAAGGGTACGGCGGCAGCGCATTTACGCCACCGGATAACTTCACTGACAATCACTGATTTCACGTGCTCAGTTGGGGTTAAAACATTTTCCCATGAGACCCAGCAATCATTCCGCACGGCACACCACCTCGGCGGCACTTCAAAGCAAAGCGGCACGTTTATCTCCAGCGCCAGCCAATCAGCGACCAGCATTGGCCACGCCGGAAGGATGCTGCGCGCTGATTGGCCGAGCGGTTTGTGAACTGGGGATGGAGCGGATGGGGCACGGATGGAGACGCGTGGGACGCGGCGTGGGACCGTAGTTTGTGGATTGGCGGGTGTGGTGGAGCTGTGTACAGGGACGGTGAGGATCTCGGTGAGGTGAGTGACTGTTGAAAAGGTGTGAACTTGATTCAGATTGCAATCGTTTTCACGCCTTCACGCCTGTCGGTGGGTGATGTGGTGGACTGAAAAGTTGCTAACAGTAAGAGACTTTTTTCGATTGTTTGAATTTGTTGAAACGTGATGCTTTTTACCATGGATGAGATAACACTGGATTGGTGTCTCGTGGAAATTAACATTGGGATCAGGCCTGCCATCTAGCTAGAGAATTATCGTAAGTTAGGAGCAAACCGAGTGAACGCCATCGCTCAGCATTATGACACACGTGAGTGTGGTGTGTTAGTTGGCTTTAAGTGCATATTCCCACGAGTTGGAGGTGGTCTTACTGGACCTGAGACGACAAAAAATGTCGTTTTTACGATTTTTTATACATAAGTGACATCGCACAGAAGTGATAGCTTTTCATAACATAGGATAAAATCAGCTTCAAAAACGGATTAAACAGGAACGTTTATAACAGTCGCGTTTTGGCTTCGTAAATGGTGCACATTTTGAATTGTTCCTAACGTTTGATTATAAAATAGTTCGAAAACAATATGTCAGACGATAAAAGTAGCTGGCAAACAGATTAATTGGAATCTTTTGTATCGACGCTATCGCCTATCAGGCTCAGTACTCTTTCACCTGGGAAGTCAAGACGCCTTTTACGAGGTACCTATTTTGATTTTCTAACGTTTCTATTGTTGCTCTATAGACGGTGTCACTCGGACATAGACTGATTGTCTAAAACAAGTCGACCTCAGTTGTCACCAGACCATGAGAGAGCTTTTAGTCTTTTTTTTTTTTTGTTCAACGCTATTGAGATGAGATCGTGTCAGGAGGCCCACGTAAAAAAACGAATTCAATAAGAAAAGCGGCATTGAAACCTTTTCTAACCAGCGATTCTCAGTCTCTGGACAGCTGAGTTGTTTGCTGCTTGGGCAATGGTTGGTGCCGTGGGATGTTTGTAGTGTGTATTTACGAACATCTTAGCACTGTCTAACCGGACCCGCTTGTAGCTTCTGGATTCCCACGTCCAGTTAGGAAAACGGCGCCTGAACAAGCCTGCTGTAACTTGGTTGCTGGCCGGCACCGGCAAACCTAGGTCGCATCCGAGAAGTCAACAAGAAATGGGAAAATATTTTGGTCGCTTTAGGTTCGGGCTAGAGCCTACCAAATCACCAAAGATCATCAAAGGTCACATTTTCCCGAATTAGGCGTAAAATAAAAACGTCGCAGAATTAGTGTACCAACAAGGAAACCTAGTCATGTCTCGGAAACACGTTCCAAAGCTTCATTTTAAATGCTCGTTGGTTAACCCGTTTTCAGATTTGGCCTCACACCAATGGATTGGCCACCACCAGGCACCAAATATAAAACAGCGTCAAAGTAGACATAACATGCTATATTTGAATAACTTTTCACTCAATGATTGTATGAAGTTTCTTTCGTTTTCCATTCCTCCCTCCGTCGGGAGCAGGTTAGCGACTGAGGCGCTGTTGTACTGGTTAACAGCAAAAGTCACAACTTATTACGAGCGAGCGAGCGCAGCGAGCGAAGCGAAGTCTTTTCATTATAACGGAAAAATCTCAGAATGAGCGGCCCGGCCCGGCCTGGCCTGTAACGCTTTTCAGAGGCTTATATCTCAGCAGCCGCTGGACCGATTGGCCTGGGGTCTTTTTTGCTGGGTAGCCCCATCCCTTCTACCCCGTAATTGACTACTTTTGATATATCACAGTGACCGTCGTGGCACGTGCCACGTAAAAAGTCAAGGGTGTTCAAGCTGTTTTGCAAAAGTAGTGATTTTGAGAGGCTCATAAGTCATATCTCAGCAGCCGCTTGGGCGATTGTCTTGCGGTAATTTTTGTAGGGTAGCTGCATCCCTTCTACCAAAGGTCGGGTACTGTTGATCTATGTGAGTGACCCCCACTGCACGTGCAAAATGCAAAAAGGAGAGGTGCCAAAGTTGCTCCCATTTCAATAACTCGGTAATTACTGGGGCGATTTCGCTGAAACTTGACATGCAGGTAGGCACCCACCAGGCAATGCATTCCCATGTGCTGCGGTTAAGGTGCTACTGCACGTGCGCACGTGCAGGGGGCGCTTCCAGATCTCGAGAACGGCTGGGCCGATTGCTCTCAAATTTGGTACACGGTTGGGGACCAGTTAGTAGGGTGCCGTGCAAAAGTCAGTTTGGACCCCGTTTGCACGTGCGCACGTGCAGAATGCAGCTTCCAGATATCAGGAACGGCTGGGCCGATCGCGTACATATTTGGCACACCGCTAGCGACCGGTTTGAAGGGTGCTTTGCACAAGCCCGTTGGAAGTACCCTCTCGCCCTTGCGCACGTGCAGGGCTCACTATCTCGCTCGCTCGTTCTTCGCCCAAAAGGCGTTTTACTGGTTATTAGATTATATCGTGCTTAAAAATGTATATCACTTGATCACAGACGAATATATGCCATTCATTCGAATATTCGTCCTTTCATGATTTTCGTATAAGCACTATGAAAATAAAATGAATGAGTTTTGATAGGTAGGCTTTGTTGCGGAGTAAGTTTAAGTCTTATGAAGATGATCATCACTCATTACCACCATTACCATATTACCTCTCAAATAGCGCTCAAGCTATATCACAAAATGCTATTTGAAGGAATGGACAAATGACATTGGATACGGTTTACGAATAAAAGGACAATGAATGAATCCACAGAGCTTTATTGCTTATCCACTTTCACGATCGAAAAAAAACAGCTGAGTCCTCAAGCCGAAGTAAGGCTGGCAAATTTTCCATAACATTGCACATGGCATCCTTCATTTTAGTTGCATTTTAGTTATAGGGGCGCTCGGGTGGCATTGGTAATGGCTGTCCGATGTCCGAAATGTCCCATGTCCGTATACCTGGTCCCGTGCTTCTGCTGCACTGCTGCTGAACTCCTGTTTTGTCTCCGATATCTGCTGAAGCTCGGGGCGTGGTGGCCGGGACACGTCTCGTTCAACACGGTTCCAGTCACGACACACACGACCACCGACGATGATACACCGCCACGATACCATAAACCATTCACGACTCTTTACTAACGAAGGCGCCACGCTCGTGATTGGAGCGTGCAGTGGTGTCAAAAAAAGCTGCCGGAAAACAGTGAAAGGCAGCCAAAGTCAGCGAAAAGCAGCTGCTGACACTGAAAAAGAGACGGTGGTGCAAAATGTTGTGATGTCTGGCCTCGCCCCGGCGGAGATATCTGCCAATTCGGTCTTCGTTCGCCTGGTTTCGTAAGGTTTATCCAAAGCGGCGATCGCTCGGACAGCCTTTTCGTGGCAGGCGCGGATCCAGGGGGGGGGGCGACGGGGGCGGCCGCCCCCCCCCCCCCCCGCCATCCGAAAAAGGCGCCCATATCCCGCGGCAGAGAGGGCGCCCCGAGCAGAAGAGCGGCGAAACAGCAAATGTTAAGCAGAAATAGGGCGCCTCCAGCAGAAGTTGGGCTCACCAAGCAAGAGAGTGACGCCCAATTGCCTATTCCCAGCAGATGAGAGTCGCCCCAGCAGCAGATGGGCGCCCCCAGCAGAAGAGGGCGTCTCGTTACAAGAATATAAAATACCTTCTGTTCAAGAGGGGCGCCCCTGGCAGCCGAAGGGCACCCTTAGCAGGAGACGTGTCGCCCTGAAGAGGAGCGACGCCCCAGCAAAAGGAGAGAGGCGCCCCCATTCCGAGAAGAGGGGCGCCCTGACAGCAGCTGGGCGCCCCAGCAAAAAAGGAGCCCCATAATAAGAAAATGGGTGCCACTGGCAGAAGAGGGGCGCCCCAGCAGAAGAGAGGCGCCACAGCCAAAGTTAATCAGAAATAGGCAGCCTCCAGCAAAGGTTGGGCCCGCCAAACAGGATATGGGCGCCCCATTGACAATATCCGGCAGAAGACAGACGCCCCAGCAGCAGATGGGCGCCCCCCGGTAGAAGAGGGGCGCCCCGGTTCTGCGACACCTGAGCGAGCGTCATTTCAGCGAACGACATTTGAGCGAAGCCTTTTCAGCGATTATCAATTTCAGCGATTGACTCTTTCAGCGATTGTCAAGTCGGCGAATTCAATCACAGCGATTATCAACTTAAGCGAGGACCAGAATCAGCGAAACCAGATTGAGCGAATATGTGGAGGTCAATGGGGGACCAATTGAGCGAACACAGTTACAGCGAAACCGAACGCGACGGAAGTCAATCATTTGCTACTTTTCGGAAATTCTTGCCCTTGGAATACCCGCTTGGTATGTGTCATGCTTCAAGCTGCGCGCGGCAAATTAAAAATTTGCTTTTAAGAATGGAAACCACAAAAATATCTGGCCTCATTCTGCAACCTTGATCTGGAAATGTGGAACGTGATAGGACGATGGAAGGAATGCCAAGGACCAATAATAAACTCGAGGGACGGCACAGGGGGATCTAGTCTATGTTTCAGGGACCTCACCCAAATATCTGGAAATTCGTACGTTGCTTGGGGCAAGAACAAATTGTACAACATGGGGAACTGATCCAAATTCAAGCGGGGGAATTTCGCGAAAAACAGCACAAGCAATATGAATCTCTGAACATACGTTTGGTCAGCATTTTTGGCAAACAGCAGGGGGGGGGGGTGAAATCGAACCGCTGGAATTTTTGAGAAATGTGGCATTAAATTTGGAGCTTAATGTCTGAACTTTGAACGTGACATCCGCCATCCAGTTCCGGATAACCATGAAAGTTCCGGAAACATACGTTGTACGTACGTTCGCAAAATAAAGAAATAAAAAATACACCGTTGCGGGACGATGAAGTGCTTCGCTGAAATGACAGTCGCTCAAGCTGTAGTCGACGAAAAAGATGTCGCTGAAACATAGCTTTCGCTTAAATTGGTAATCGCTATATTTGATAATCGCTCAATTTGATATTCGCTAAGCTGCCAGTCGCTGAAAATGGTTCGCTCAAATGACGTTCGCTCAAATGACACTCGCTAAAGTCGCTCGCACCGGGGCGCCCCATTACAAAAAGAAAAGGAGTATATTCTACCAAGAGGGGCGCCCCTGACGACAGCGGAAGGGCAACCCCAGCAGAGGGGCGGTGCCCCAGTAAAAGGAGAGGTGTGCCCCGTTCCGAGCAGCAGAGGGTCGCCTCGCCCCAGAAAAAAAAAACAGGAGCCCCATAAGAAGAAAAGGGGTGCCTCTGGCAGAAGAGAGACGTTCCCCGCAGTGGAAGGGCGCCCCCACAAGAGTGGCGTCTCCAGCAAAAGAGAAGTGCCCCTGCAAGAGAGGGGCACCCCACTAAAAGTTGGGCAGAAGTGGGGCGCCTCCAGCAGAAATTGGGGTCGCCAAACAGGAGAGGGCCGCCCTATTCACAGTAGAAAAGACTCCTCAGCAGCAAAGGGGCGCCCTAACAGAAAAGGAGCACTCGTAATAGAAGTGGGACGCATCAGGAAGAAGATGGGCACTTCTAGCAGAAGATGGGCGTCCCAGATAAGTGGGCCGCCTACAGCAAATTGGTCGTTCTTAGAAGGAAGAAATGAGGCGACTTAAGCAAAGTGGGTCTCTCCATAATGGATTAGGCGATCCAAGCAGAGGTTGGGCGCCCCCGGGAAGTGAGGCATACTAGCATAAGTGAGACGCTTCCAGAAAAAGGAGGGGGCATCACCGGGAGAAGGAGGACTGCACCAGTAAATGGAGGTCACCTTTTTGCTAATATCTTTTGCTAGGGTAGCGGTGCCCATCTACGACTTTTAGCCCGTGCCGTGCCGGTGGTCTGAGTTTTCCGTGTCCTGCTGGGGAGGGGGGCACACTCCCTTGTCTAACTCGGCTCCTGGGCCGCGTAGTGACACGCGATAAGCGGCATTCGAAAGATCGTCAAAAACAGGACGAAAACAAAACGGTCATTTTTTAGGTCAGGTCGAATGTCAGGTCACCAGAGGTCATCAAAGGTAACATGTTGCCTGTTTCAACATTTTTCCGTTTCCGAAGCAGCGGCACATAACTCGGAAACCAATAGAGCTATAGCGCCGCAGAAAAGCGCATTCGATAGCCCTTTTAAAGGTGTTTCTGCAAGCTGCGCTCAGATTTGACCTCAGGTCAACGGTTTAGCCTTCAGAGGGCAAAAGACTCTAAAAATAGCCTTTTTACGAACAATGTTTTCCTGCAATAACTTTTGACTCAAGAGAGCCTCGACATTACGTTTGCCAGCATTGCGTTTCTGTCGTCGAGACACGTCGAACAAACTAAAGGTTGACCTTATGAAGGGTAATTTTGAGAATTTGACCTCAGGTCAAGGTCATGACCTGACCGGGAAAGGTCATGCTGCATAGCAGTCGATGCGTATCGTCGAGCTGAACACAGCTGAGGTGTTTTTATCGCTCTAGCTTGAATCTATCAAAAGTTATTTAAAAAAAAAACTGCTGCGGCCTTTCATGACATGGGATGACCTCTGGGACATAATGAGTGGTCACACTAGGTGCAATGTTCTTATTTCAGTGTGTTAATTTTATATGTATCACAATGCTTGATATTGTCTAGAATGGCGCTCGTCCAAAAGAGATGCCTTTCAGTTTTCTCCCAAAGACTTAATTATACCTACCTACCTAATGGAGACGTCGCACAACTGCCCTGACCTTAGGTCACAGATATCGAAATTCCGAGATATACATTTCATGAATAGTGTTGCTTTCATCAATCGCTGAAAGGTTCAAAGCGGTATAGCAATTAGCAATGGTAAACATTTGAACTTTTTCTTAGGCTAGGTCACCTGGCATAACCTGGTGACCTGACCTTCCATCACCCGCGTCAGACATTTTTACAACATGTGCAAAAAAGATGCATGATAAGGTATGCTGAAAATGGCGGCGCTGCGCGCAGCCGTTTTTCAGATATTTGCGAAAAACCTGAGGGGGAGCGCGATAACGCCCCCTAGCACGGCGCGGGCTTTTAGCTCCCGATTTTGACGGTTTGGCGCCCCCTTTGTATGGAGCGCCCCCGGATTGCCAGGTCGCCCCTATTTCGACTTGCCGCCCCCCCTCCCGAAAATTCCTGGATCCGCCCCTGTTTCGTGGCCCGGTGGCCGTATGAAGGTGATCGCTACCCGATTCTGGCTCCATGGGGTCATGCACAACGGTGTCCCTGAATTAGCGAGCTCGAAAAACATCGGCTCTCGACATGATGTAGACCTACTATCGTAAGTGACGCAGCGTTTTGGGGCTGAAGGCTTTTGTCACGTCTCGAAACACTGAGCAAGTCGGATTCCTGCTGTAAATTAGATGATCCGCTGTTGAGAGTTTTTAGCTTCTGGGCGATTGGTCGATGAAAAGGGAGAGCTAAGGAATGCAGTCATAGGGTTATGTCGCGGCACCCTGTTACAAGAAATCAGGAGCCCAGGAACACAATGTAACCGTGCATCTATACATCGGTGCTCGTAGTTCGGCGGCTTCACTAGACTTGCTCCCATGCCTCCCAGGCCGCCCCACACCGGACCTCGCATGCGGGTTGCGAGTTTTTGGGTTTTCGGGTTTCTTCAAAATTAAATAGTACAATATATGCTGAGTGACCCACACTACCATCGAACAAGCGAATCTGCATGTTTTTAGCTTGCGAGCCACCTTGCATCGCATTACAAAAGTTGATTTTGAGTCAGCTTTCGATTTTCCTCGCTGCGAGGTCTGCGAGTTCTGCGAGGTTTGCGGGTTTTTCGTTGAAGTCGAATTTAGGTTCGTTGTGCTGGTTTTGCGACTATATGTAATTTTCTGAAGGTGTACCGGCTTCACTGCATCCATGAAGTTACCATAAGGGAACGGTCTAATCACTCTATGAATGAGTATTATGCCCGTAAACTCAAAACCCGCAAACTCGCAACCCGCCTGCGAGGTCCGGTGTGGGGCGGCCTCATAGGCAAGCTTGGAAAGATGGCTGAATTTAGAAAATGTTATAGCGCTTTAGAAGCCCAAAACATGCTTTCTTTATTATACATACTGACAGCCCGGTAGGCCGAATCGCCCTAATTAAATCTCAACAACTAGTTGTCTTCATGAGCTGATGTGTTTTGATGAATGGGCGAATTTGTGATAGCTATATGCTGTTCAAAATTCAAGAGCCTTTCCTGATTCAGCTACGAAGATAAACTTCCCTTTCTCATACGACTGACGGCTGTGAAAAGTGATAGGTTCCACGATCACTAAATGGGTATAATTAATGCTCGGTCCAAATATCAAAATCCAAGCTTAATATCTTAGCATATCAGAATGCAAAGCTGTTTGTCCAACACCAAACGTTTAAATAAGCTGAACCCTGACATCATTTTTCTCTGTTCCAGATGACATCACTTCCACCCTCCATCACCACGACAGACTCGTGCTCCTCAGCCGGCGACGGTGGCAGTCCGGACATCCCGCGAAGGAAGCGGTCTTCCAAACCCCGCACGCGCGCCCGCAGTCCCACCCAGCTTGTCCGACTACGCCGGCTGAGGCGTGCCAAGGCGAACGACCGCGAGCGCAACCGCATGCACATGCTGAACCACGCGCTGGAGAAGCTTCGCACCGTGCTGCCCGCCTTTCCTGAGGAGACACGTCTGACGAAGATTGAGACCCTTCGCTTCGCCAACAGTTATATCGTGGCTCTAGCTCGTACTCTGGAATCGGCCGGCGGTGGTGGCGGTGATGACGGTGGCGCCGGAGGGGGAGTCCGTGACGCGGATGGCAGTGTGCTGCTTGCGGTGGGTAACGTGACCGTGCGCCTGGGACGGGATGGAAACACCGTGAGTGCCCAGCCGGCAGCACTGATGTCGGATACTGGAATGTTTGGAGGTCCGGCCACGCCGGTCCCAGTGAAAACAGAGCCCAGCTACTCCCCACAGAACGTCCTGTACCCGTGCTACGAGCCTCCGACACCCGCGGCGTATGCGGGTCACGTGACCGCCGCGGGCGGTTTCGGGTCATGGCCGGCGGCGATGGATTTTGGACGGTCAGCCAATCATCAGGCTGTGTTTGATGGTGGCCACGCCCACTCGCTGATGCCTACCACGTGCTATGCGGGCGATGGGCACCTTCAGCCGGACTATGGGTGTGGGTTCATGTTGTGATTGTCACGTGGTGTCTGCAAAGTGTCTTGTCTGGGGCTGAGAGTCAACATTCGAGCGCGTCATATGCCTTGAGCCGTTAAAGGAAGCAGTCTTGCCAATTTAGTCAATTATTTTTTGTTGTAAACCGAAGAGGGTTGTTAGTTTTTATACGTTTTTATCGGGTTTAGGAGCTGGATACTGGATAGTAGAAAGGGTCTGTTTTATAACCTCACAGAGAGTGACACTATGTCATGCCACTTTTCAGATGAATGTGAGAAGTTCACACGTGTTTGCTTTTATTTGAAGTTCCTATGCGTTGATTTCCGTTCGATAAATATCCAGAAAATATGCAGTCACTGAAAATCTTAGACGGCGTAAACACCTGCGTTGACAATCAGGGGAGTTAAGAAGGGCGGTTTAACCGCAAATGAAAGAAAGCATCGTTTTATCATGCTCTACATACAATGAAGATTAGATGCGTATTTTCTATGTGTGGGTACTCTTGCCAAGCAATTGTGCATCTCAAAGGCTTCGCACAATCAAAACAACACAAATCGTGCAAGTGTTTATTTTATATATAGCAGTATGCATTTTGTTTTCAATACAACGGTGATTTGAAACATGAGTATTGTTTAGGTGTGGTCATGCCCGATTATGGTGAATGGTAAAATCACGATTCATAGGAATAGAGTTTCCGTAGACCTGCGCAATGGGACTATAATAGGAATCTGTTGTGGAGTTTTGTAACAATAACGTTCTGTTAGAGATATATATTATAGGATCTGCCATTTCACCCGTATTCTTCTACAAGCTCTTCCCTAGTAAGGTTCCCTAGTATTTGCTGTTATCACCAATAATAATCTACATACAGTGAACAAACACGCCGGCTGCCTAGCGCAGCGGCTCACAGCAATAGCAGCAGAATGGACACACATCTGCCTCCTGTATGACATACACTTCATAGCCCCCAGCCTGAATAGACTCCATCGCTGCCACCAGAAAACCATCCCATCCGTCGCCCGGCCACCACTTTCCAACCCTTTTCCACAGTGTCTAAAACATCAGACCAACCGAGTCTAAAGTGTTTTTCAACACTTGAACATCGTGGTAGCTAATCACGTGCCGTTTTGTGTCGGCTCTCCCTTCGACAGCTGACTGCAGTAATCTCACTCGCTACCGACAGTATACGTCGCTTTATCTCCGGCGTGAATAATTCACGACGGTTTATCTTTCACGTGAATCACAATTCACGGTGCTTATCTCTGTGAAGAGAACAATTCGCGTGGCGTCGCCTGGCGCAGCTGTCGCTGGTTTAACCCTTCCGCGGCGGAGCTTCGTTGTGTCATGCCCTCTCATCGCGTCTACCACGCGGTGGGATAGAAGGATGCGGCCGTGGCGGTTTTTAGCGGGTTTGAATTTAGGCGTGACATTGCCAGGTGGGGCGATGAGTGATGGTAGCGTAGGTCGAACGATGAGCGACTGTTGTCAAGGGATGACACTGTAAAAGGTAAAAGAGCTGAAGCGGCTTGAACCGAGCTCTGACCTGCTTCGAGCAATTCATTGGAGTCAAATGTCGAAACATTTTCTTTCTAAGCTGGGCATCTTATAACATTTAGAATGAGAAAAAATGCAAGGCCAGCTTCAACTGGTCAAGAAAAGAACATGAACTTCAAATAGCTCTCATTTGAGTACAGCTAAATCAGGAACTGTAACGACAAAATGACACACGCCATTGGACACAACCGACATACACCATGACACAACTTACATATATATGCCATGACACAACTGACACACGCCATGATACGCTGACACCTCGAACCACACCAGCGTCGGCGGCGGCAGTGCTAAATTGCAGACCACGACTAAACTGTCCATCAAATCCCAGACGGGGCGGGCAGGTGTC
This sequence comes from Amphibalanus amphitrite, assembly GCF_019059575.1. Lineage (NCBI taxonomy): Eukaryota > Metazoa > Arthropoda > Thecostraca > Balanomorpha > Balanidae > Amphibalanus > Amphibalanus amphitrite. The sequence goes on along the minus strand of NW_024882990.1, from coordinate 44,522 downwards.
ACCCTCCCCCCCCCCCTCCCCCTGGCGGCGGCACCGCGCGCTCCAATCAATATTGTGACAAAATGACGGGCCGATAATTTTCCCCGCCGGCGTCGCTCCCCCCTCCCCGTCCCACACCGCCGCACTGGGGCGAACACGAGAAAAATGGGGGAACATGATTCGTGGAAGGGTTACCGCGCGCGGGCGTCGCTTGCGCCGGTGCCAGTAGCGGCGGAGCGGCGCGGCGGTAGCGGCGGCGGCGGCGAGAGCACGAGACCCGTGTAATTGTTATGTAAAACGGAACGAATCGCCTATCCGGTGTCGTCCCACTTCTGTGGGGTCCGTACAGAAGAGAACGGGGATGCATGGATTACGCTCATTATGGGAAAGGGTGGCATGGGAAAAGCTGGGATTTAGCGTTTTGTGAGCTGGGATAATAGTGCAGATGAATTTAAATGACCGGGAGAGTTCGGACTAGGGCACATGGTTTTCTCGTTGGAGTTCCAAAAACTTTTTCAAGACTATGTAGTTTAGAGTTTCGCATCGTTACGTCCAGTATCATTAGTGTTTTCGTATAGGTAGGTATAATGCACATTTGCCTCATTTTGAAAGAGCATGAACGCCAAACGGTATCCTACGTTTTAACCCTCCAAAATGCACAATGTTGAAAATAGCTCACAACGCACCAAACCCCTTACGAGTTCGGTTGTTAAATGCGAGCGTTTAACTTTAACTTCTTCCTCTTCTTCCAATCACACGGCTACTACTCCCAGTCTCTTAGGATGCACGAATGAACAAGAGTTTGTGCCATTATTGATCAAAACATTCGGCGTATCTGCGCAATGCTGAAAGAGTCGAGATTCAATAAGTAACAACTGATTTATTAGGTTGGGTCTAGTGTTTTCATTATTGCCTTTACCTTTATATTTACAACACAGTACCATAAACTTCACGAGCAGCAATAAAAAATATGCAAAAAATATATCCAGACAAATGCTGATAGGTATTGCAATTATCACGTATCAAAATAAGATCACCACGATGATCGTAAAGGTAATCTACACCCCACATAAATTTCAATCATCGTCCCTCTCCTATCATAATCCGCACTAACCAAATGCCCCCAGGGCACCTTTTGCCCCATTGCCTAACCCCAACCCCTCCCTTCTCCAGTGACCCTGCCCCTGACCCCAGTACAACGACTGGCGTTCAGTGCAAATCCCCGCCGAACCGACAGCCATCCAACTCTGTTAGATTAATCAACCCTTCTGCTGATTGGTGCATTGAGGCGTCCCGGTGCTCTGTGCCCTGAGGGCAGGCAGGGGAGGGGAGAGGGATCACTGGTCCGGGGGCCATCCCGCGAGGCCCCCCACCGCGCGCCCCGCCCCATTGTCCTGGCAGAGCGGACGACGGGACGGGCAGAGCGGCTGCGCGTGGTAGGGGGCTTACATGCGTCACCGCCGCATCTCTTGATACTTACAGTTTGGAGTGAACTTGTGTAACTGTTATTCCATTATAAAAATATATCGACTCCAAAGTTTCGAGTATATTTGTATCTTTTTGTATCTTTATATTTTGTATCTTTGAGTAGCGCTCAATTGGATACAATCAAATAATCTGAGTTTCACCAGGTCAACTAAATAGCTTTACTTGCCTGTGCGACTGCTTTTTGCATTGACACTGCCAACCCGAAATCACGTCCCTTTTCATCCAAACCTGAACAGTGAACCATTCCATAACGCTGTCAACCGCATCCCCATTACACCAACACTCAACAGGCTAACATAAAAGATGAGGCGACAAACCAGCTCCGCTCAACGACTCCAACCAAATATCAACAGTTTGGCGGACTGACCTCACCTCAGGAACCGCTACAGGCTACAGCCGCCGGCCGCCCCTCCCCCCCCCCCCCATGCACCGGGTCCAAAGGGGTGATTGAAATCAGCGTGCCCGCGCCCGCCTCCGTGCGCCGCCGCCGCCGCCGGGGACGCCCCTCGAGCCAGCTGCGGGGCACGCACCGAGCGTTCAAACTCGTGATTTACGAGCGTTGGAGGCGCGGCTGGAGCTCGGTGGCTGTATCGAGAGCCCTGCGGGCGGGAGGATAGCCGCGTCATAGCGCTCATCCGCCGCCGGGTCATCCATCACAGAGAGAACAAGAGGAGTCGAGGGTAGGACGGTAGGACCCGGGCGGGGAGGGGAGGAGAGGAACAGGGCGGGGTTAGTGAGGGCCTCAGCTAGGGGCAGGACAGGCATGAGGATGAGGCACTGCACTGCACGCGACCACTGGCGGATCCAGGGGGCATTTGGGGAAAATCCCCGCGGCGTCCAAGACCGCCTTTCTGGATCCACCAGAGCACGTGACGGGAGAGGCATGAAGCACTGCACTGAGCGAGGACAACCACCAGGTGGGAACAGTGTGGGCAGGACGGGGCGGGGTATAAGTGTGGGCCTCAGCCAGGGATGGGGCAGCCACCGCGCCGGCTAGGGATAGCATGAGGCCGCATGACACCCAGGTGGCGGGAGGGCCACTAGGCGAAGTTAGTAACTAGGTTAAGTTATAGGCGGTCTTTATATGGGCTTTAGCCCAAAGCTAGACTTCGAGCAGCGGTAGTTGGTCTTCAAGCCAGGACAATGTTTTGTCCCTTGTTCAATCTCAACCTTATCCCTTCAAGGGGCAGGAACCGGGCGGAGATAGTCACGTGGCGGGCATGTAGTGCCGTGTTTCACGCACTCAGTTGTTGCCCACCAGCTGATGACCTTGGGTAAGGTCGGGTCGTCACAATAAATGCATATCACCTTCTAGCGTTTTTTGCTTTTCTTTGGGAGCCAAGCGTTCGTGCACCACTCATGAATTTCATCGATGAGAAATCGAGAAACGCCAGCGGCCTGGCTGGCCATCCTATTATCCTGTGACCTTGAAGTAGACAGTAGTCGAAAGGAAATGTCAAACTCCTCAATTGCTAGCCAAACAAGCAAAAAAAAACGTTATGTTGATTATTTGAAGCGGAATGGCCCCATAACATCGATGAGAAGTGTTTAAGATAGAAACTGAAACTCACCTGACAAGCCACCACCGGAAGCAGCCCGAAATCTCCGAAGTGTAGCCGGCTGACTTTCAATGCTCTGCAGCTCCAACGCGCATGGATGACAGCTTGAGCTCGCCATGATGATGAAAACACACAGTTCAGTCTCACCACGCTGAGGCAAGCCATCACTCAATCACCTCGCCTTACCACCCCATATCACTGCAATTATCACTGATCACGACGGGGGGTCACCCCTAACACCACGCAACCATCGCAGATACTTTTCGTAGCTGTCACCCCGTGATCACACCCGCGCCGCCATTTGTCTATACTAACAGAGCGGAAGTTGTTCAAAGTCAGCGCTGCCAAACAAGACTGAGAATTTTTGTCAAGAAAATTTGCTTTATTTTTGTAACAAATATATCATCTACATTTAATTCAATTCCTTAACAGGTTATTGCTTTGTATGAATAAAATATTTCCCAAGTAAATATACCCGAAAATTGTATATTGCACATTATAGAAGCACTGGCTTTCAGCCATAGTTGAGAAACGTTCTCGCAAAAAAAATACTAGTAGCAATACACAAAGCTGAGCCATCATTGATATCATTCAGCGAAGTCAGAGTTTCGGAGACATTGACAACTAATTATTTTATAACAGTCTATCGCATCACACAATAAAAGAGCTAACATGACTTCCAAAGCTTGTCACCTTCGCGACGGCCATGCAAATTCAAGATGGCCGCGCGGACAACAAACTCCGCCGACGCGCCGTCAAAGGTGCCGCCCATCTGTCACCTGACGCGCTTCCAGACGGCGGCGGCGACCGCTCAAAGTGAAAGGACATCTGAAGTCGCGTCCGCCTTGGCAGTCACGTGTCCGTTGCTAGGAAACTGTGGAACTCGGAAGCCCCTCCCAGAGAGGAGTAAGGATCGGTCAGTCGGCTTCCGATCTATACCTACTGTGCAGTTATCGTCTGAAGTGCGAAGTGGCGTGTCGGGTGTTTTGCTACAGACTCAGTGTAAGTGAGAATTATCATCAGCACGCATCGCGAGAGCGACGGTCGAAGTGGAACAGCAAACTACCGACTACCGTGTCGTGAGCGACTGTGCAGCTTGCCAAAATGTGCCGTCAGTCCCGTCGCTCGAGATCGGACGAACTTCTGACTCTGAGGATGGAACTAAGGAGCTCTGACCAGGTGAGTCCGTTTCAAGTATTGTTTAAATGATTTTATTGCCGATCTTTATCAAGGAACCGTCGTAGCTAATACTCGTGTTCTCCGAATTTGTTTTGCGTTGCTCTGCCGCCAAAAATCCCGAAGTTTCTGACTGCGTACAGAACTTGTGCACGGAATGCACGTGTGTGACGACTGACAGAGGTGGCTAAGTTATCCCACTGGCGGCTACGGCTTACGCATAAGGTAAAGCAAGTGTGATTAGAAGAGGCCCAAATTGTGGCGTTTTTAGTGGATTGAAGCCATAGCAGCATATGATCTACATACCTCTAAAAACTTTTATTTGGGTACAAAAGGAAAACAAGCAAACACATTTTCTTCCTTTCTGGACCAGACTCGGGCCACACTCGCTGTCTCGGTGATGCCCGTTTCTTGCGCCGCTGGCAGTTCATCGCTTACATTCCACTTCTCCTAAACAGACAGACCATCTTGACCAACAGGTGTCCCCATCTCCGGAGCCGGATGAGCCCTCCGTCCAACAGGAGGAGCTCATCTACCGAGCCGGAGGGGACCGACTGATAGAGATAGAGCGGCTCATTAGGACGCAGATGCTCCCGCTTGGAGCCCGCGAGCCGAGCGGTCACTTGGACGGGCTTGAAACGGTCCGCCGCGCTGTGGTGTGGTGAGGTGAGGACTAGGAGTTGGAACCGTGTGTACTTGGAGACATTGGGGAAATTTAGAGTGAGAACTGAGAGAGTAAATGACGTCGAGGAAAAGGTCCAGCGTTCAGGGCTGCAGTGATATTTGTAGCTATTTTCTCCGTGGATTGAGAAACGCTCGAAAATTTATGCAGCTAAATGCCTTATCCTAAGTTATAGGCGGGTTTTCTTTCAGAAATCATTTGCATTTTGCATGGTGTATTCGACAACACAAGTCAACCTGAGAGTTTTATCAAAAATGCCGTTTTATCCTTACATCCATCAACTAATCGTCCGTCGCCACCCAGACCAGTATTCCAGACTAACCCGACATAGACTATCTGGCTAGTTCGGCCACCCCTTACCCCTCAAATCCGTTCCCCCCCCCCCCTGTAATTCACTCGTGCCAGCCACTAACTAGCCTCTCCGACGGGATAATACCACCGGCGGTGCCGCGTGTGTGGCGGCACGTGCTGCCGCGCACGTGCCGACACGTGCGTGGTGGGCCACGGCACGTGACATCGCCAATGACACCCTCCGCACCTTTTGTACTCTGATATGATTAGGCGCCGCTGGTAACGCGAAATTGGCCAATATGAGGCTTGACGAAAGAGGATCATTTAGAGAGGCAACCGCCTTTTGTAAAAGGAATGTGAATATGATTAGGTCTTTATGCAGAACCTTCGGAAGCCAGCTGATTCGCTATGCGTTTTACACGAGAGCCACTTCGTGCACGTGCTGATGAAATTAAATTTTGAACGGGGTGCGTATTGGTCCGGCCATGCATTCCTGCGATTTTTCGAGGATAGTTTAGCGTGGAAGCTATGCATTTTTATGGAGCATTTAGGCAAATGAACGACACTAGCCGGCATTCAGCGTGTTATTCCGTTACCGACAAATGATGGCTTCATGTATTTTAAATCAGCTTGAGCTTCGCGGTGACAGTCGTTTTTGGTGGTTCTTTCAGCTGGATCAATTCACGAATGATTTGACCCAAGCAGGTCCCTGCCCTTAAACCGAAAGGGCATTTTCTCCAGATAGACATTTAAAGCATCTAATTTGCAATCTCATGGCTAATGAATGTCATTTGCGATCCATTGCTTGCAACCGAAGCTTGAAATTTTCAGAAACCCGATTTATTTATGCGTTTTTAGTCGGCGCACCAGTGCTGGAGTCACTGAGAACATACATAGTACCTGAGTACATTTGTACTCAGCATAAACCAGCCCAGTTGCCATAGAAAAACACGGAACAAATAGTGCATGGACGCGTTTCGATTATTAAATATCAGCATGACATAACCACAGAGGAACACAAGATAAATGTCATATGTCTTGTTTTCTCTGTGGTTATGTCATGCTGATGAAGATTTAATAATCGAAACGCGTCCATGCACAATTTGTTCCGTGTTTTTCTACTTGTCTCTATCAATATACACCAGTTGCCATAGTAGCCGATGACGCTGTGGCACCTCCCTGTTTGCACGATGGCACGTGTGTGTGTGGACTGTGGGCACAGTTGAGGGCGCCGTCTCACTAATGGCAAAAGCCGAGATATGTAGCTGGGTCGATCGATAACCTGTGCCAACTGATAATTCACGGTCGATATCAGGCACTGCACTTTATGATTTTGAAACAAAGTAGCTTCATAGTAGACTACAGACAAGCGCGTGTATGGTAGGTACTTACCTGCGTACCTCAAAGCTAGATAGCTCGAGTTATTAATTGGTTAGTGCTAAAAAGTATTTACGTGCATTTGCATTGGCCCATTGACGCATGATGTTTTACTTGATCGTTGTATTTGATGGATGAGGTTTTGTATGGCGCTGAAACTGAATTCGCTTTATTACTATCTACAACCAGTTGCGTCTTACACTGCCTTCTTCCTAAGTGTCCAATAATCACAACCAGACACAAAACCACTTCCGATGCGTCTTATCCACACGTGCGCCGCCCCTCACTCCCCACCCCTCCCCCAATGATCGGGCGTTGGCAGCCAGGTTTTGTGTGGGGTGTGATCATCCCACTAATCCCCACCGGCTTACCGCCACACCGCGTGAAATCGGCAGGTAATTCGCCACGGGGCGTCGATGTGGCGAGGCGAACCCGCCAGCCGATCAGCCGGTGACAGATGCTTTGTCCTCTGGCGTCGGCTTCGAATCGGCGGCGTCGAGCGAAGCTCGGGTGTAACCTGAATTGTGCGAGAGCGCGCGTGCGAATCGGAAGCACTGAAAGCGCCGGGCGTTGTGTCGGGCGCAGCGCTGCAGGCGAGGGAAAAAGGTGTGGAAAGCTCGTGCGGACGATTAGTGAGGACGATTGTGCGGTAGTTTTGATGGGTCGATCTGAGCGAAATGAAGCGACTGAGACGATTGTGTCGTTGATGATTGTGACGTGCCCCGGATGGGGTTGGTGCCAGGTACCCTTCCCAGCGGCCGGTACACCTGGATTGATCTTATTTCACAGGAGAGTGAGAGAGGGGTTGAAGAATTGAGGAACGATTGATGAAGGATTGGGGCGCATGTGTACCGTGGCGTGAGCGAACGGGGCGAGGTCACCGAAATTGGTGGCGCTCCACGGATTCACTGGTAAAGCACAGTGTGCGGGTCGGATTAGCAGCGGGTCGTACGGAATCAGTTTGTCAGTTTCTGGCAAGAGAGAGAGAGAGAGAGAGAGAGAGAGAGAGAGAGAGAGAGAGAGAGAGAGAGAGAGAGAGAGGGAGGGAGGGAGGGAGGGAGAGAGAGAGAGAGAAAGAGAGAGAGAGAGAGAGAGAGAGAGAGAGAGAGAGAGAGAGAGAGAGAGAGAGAGAGAGAGAGAGAGAGAGAGAGAGAGAGAGAGAGAGAGAGAGGAGAGAGAGAGAGAGAGAGAGAGAGAGAGAGAGAGAGAGAGAGAGAGAGAGAGAATCCTAGTCCCGTTTGAAAATTACTGTTTCTACCTAAACTAAGAGAGAAATGATAGGTAAATAACCAAAATCCTAGCATGCATAGGAATATCCAATATTCCTAACCTACCGTTTTCGGCGAGGCATACAGCTCCGTTGCTGATAATTACGCATGTATGGAGGCAAATTAGTCCAACAGGCAGCTTATATCTGAAGGGCATATCATTGAAAGCATTAATCTTCGATGTAATAGATTATTCCATCATGCTAATCTTGAGCTGAATGGTGCTCGAGCTAGTCAATATCAGAAATGCTGCGTCATCCACATAAATAATAAGCCATTTCGCGATCACATTGGTGCAGTGCAAAGGCTCAAATTCAGTGAAATATACCCGGCTCGTTCCGCTCACATATTAGAGACGATATAATTAATCTCAACCCAAACCCGCAAATGAATCGGGCCAAACCACAGGTCTAACTCGCTCTACACACGCGATCGCGAACACAAATCGCCTACCATTTGCGTCTCTGGCTCCAATCAAACCCCGTCCGCCTCGACCCCCTGTCCCCTCCGCCAACGAGCACGCAGCTCCCCTTCCGCGCCGGCCCCCCTCCCATATAAAATCAGCGGCCCATTCGGCGCTCCTCCGGCCGGTAAACAATAGAAGCGACGACAATAGGCCCGGCGAGCGGACCAAACGTGCACACAATGCCTCACCGGGTGATTCCAAATTCATGGAAAATAGCTGCCCCGGCCGCCGGCGCCCCGTATGGAAATCGTATGGGACGCGTCCAATTGGCGAGCAGATTCACGCAGAATGGCCCCAGGCGATTATTGGGGGTACACGGCGTCGATGGGAGGGGGAGGGGTGCGCGTGGCACGTGCAACCGGGATAAGGAAGTTGTATACTGGCTGTGGGCTGTGATTTGTGAATGGTTGTGCCGGTTGTATTCTGGAGCTAGAGGCTGTATCAAGGCCACTTCAGATTATTATTATTATTATTATTGTTATTGTTTCAGTATTATTAGTATTCCAGTATTTATCATTTATGGCCGAACAGCTCTGCTTGAGCCGCATTTCAAAGCCTCAAAGCATACAAACGTTTGTTTTTTAAAACTGCTCCTAAACTCTGAAGAAATATTAGCTCAATTCAGTTTGACGTATACCTAGCAAATTGCATAATATGCTTAATGTTTGACTCGACATCGCAGCGCTGGGTGAGAAAAACTTAGATAAAATTTAAGTTTTTTTAAGTTTTAAATGAAGTAAAAACGTTACTTGCCGGCAAGCCACTCCCGTCAACCATATTCACTCAAATAGGAATATTTTTGCGGCATTAAATCATAAATGCGCTATATCTGAATCAATGCCACCGAACTCATTACCACATCCCTAAAAAGCCCAACCGGACCATCATCGCGCTATTAGCACGTGCACGTGGCGGATTTTCGCACCCGCGCTACCGGATCTGCTAGCCTGATCACAGCCGCCGCACGTGCGCACGTGCGCAGCCCATAGTTGGGGCAAGCCGAGAGAGGAAAGGCCGCGCCTGGGGGGGGGGGGGGCAGCGGGAGGAGAGGGGATCTGAGGGGCACCCGAGCGCGAGACCATTGAATACGGAGCGACGAGAGCGGCAGGCCGACCCGTCGTCGGTCCAGGAACAAATAGTCGTCACCGACGCGACGGCAGAGGGGAGGAAGGGAGGGAGAGAGGGGGGAGGGTCGCGGAACAATGAGGGACAGGTGCACGGGACCAGCGCCGTTTACTAAACACTTGTTGTGTTATGGAAATCAGCCGTTCGGGAAGAGAGAGAGAGAGAGAGAGAGAGAGAGAGAGAGAGAGAGAGAGAGAGAGAGAGAGAGAGAGAGAGAGAGAGAGAGGGAGAGGGAGGGAGGGAGAGAGAGGGAAGGAGGGGGAAAGAGAGTGAGGGAAGCAGGGGGGAGAGAGAGAGAGAGAGAGAGAGAGAGAGAGAGAGAGAGAGAGAGAGAGAGAGAGAGAGAGAGAGAGAGAGAGAGAGAGAGAGAGAGAGAGAGAGAGAGAGAGAGAGAGAGAGAGAGAGAGAGAGAGAGAGAGAGAGAGAGAGAGAGAGAGACGCGTGATTTAATCGCAGCTTCGTCGAACGGCCACAAAGTATAAAAGACGATTGATTGGAGTGATTCGGATCGGAGAGTTTCGTTGAAACCAACACTAGACCGACATCGTTTCCAGCAGATACGAGCATCTGAACCGTCGTATGTCATAAAACAATCGAGAATGAGCTTCGAATTTACTCCGAAGATACGTAATCGAAGCAGCTCAAAAAGGCTGAAAATAAATAGAGAAACACAATTCGAACGAATAGTGTTTGTCTCTTTTTAGCAACCTGCACGGTTAACCATACATATTACATAAAGATCAACAAATGCTTACTTAACTGTTAACCCACCTCGAATATTGTTGTTGAATCGACATGAGTGTGCCCCGCGCTTACAACAGCGAATTTATGCTCGTTGCTTGGACAGTCCAACTAATCTTGGGAGGATTGTAACACGAACATGACCTTTTTGCAACTTTGATGTAGGTCAAATCCGGCCAAACATGGTCTCGAGAAACAGGTCACTCACATATAATTTAGGTCAGGGCCATTAAATTTTCAGGGTATGCGTAAAATTGATAAACTCGAGGGTGCTGAAAGTTTCGGCGCGATCAGCTGCTTTTTGCGCGAGTTATTTGCGAAAAACATAGGGGTCCGTTCGACCCCCCCCCCCCCCCCCAGAAGTGCAAGGGTAAAGACAACCATGCATATATCGTGACACGTTTTGAGCTAGCCCTTGAAATGGTAAATGAAGGAATAAACCGGTTTTAGTTTCCAGCAGTGGTAATATATTCCGTACCTTAGGAATGAAAGGGGGTGCTCCGTGCTCATCATGCCTATCACTTGACGAACTTAAAATAATGAATAATTTATGCATCAGAGTATATTTCATATAACTTCTGTGCAAGTCACATATAATAAGTTTAGAATAAATTCCTAAGAAAGCGATAGGATCACATTCCTTCTTTATAGACACTTAGCCTTCGAGGAATTCGGAAGGTTAACTGGGCAGTAAAGGCATTCACAACGGCGAGTGCGGTAGCTTTGCGCACAATTGGAGCACGACAATGGGTCCGGAAACCCGATGAAGCGGCGCCACCTGAGTCACTTGGGGCTGCACGTGACCTGCCACCTGTGAGATTATTTTTTGTGACCGCAGGAGGTGAAACAAAAGCGCCCCAGCCGTCGCCACTTTTATCTCTTCCGTATTGTCGGCCACGAAATCAGCGATTTAGCGTCGAAGAATCGTGCTGGTTTCCATTTTTTTTCAAATCGTTTGTTCACGTGTTCACAGCAATACAGAAAACTCGCCGCTGCTTCCGAAATCGATGCAGAGGAGTGCAAAAACCTATTTTCAGGACTTTGAGGAAAACAAGAGTTATCAAGAAACAGCGAGATCGAGTCCGAATCTGACAACTCTTCATCCGCTGCTGATGGTCCAGGCCTTGAAAAGTCAACTTGAAAAATTGACCTCAGGTCAAGGTCATGACCTGACCGAAAATGGTCATGTTGCTTATCAGTCGATCCGTATCGTCGAGCTGATCACTAAGGCGTTTTAATTGCTCTAGCATGCCTCTATCAGAGTTATTTGCGAAAACTCTTAGATACCATTCGTGACCTGAGGTGACCTCGAGGGCATAAACAGGGGTCACGGATACCATTTTCATGTTCAGTGTGTCTACGTTACTTGTAATTCAGTGTTTGGGAGTGTTTATAATGGCTTTCGTCCAAAAGCGGCGCATTTCAGTTTTCTCTCATTGACATTGAATCATGGGAGGTCGCAAAATTGACCTGACCTTAGGTCACCGATATCAAAATGCTGAGATATAAATTTTGTACAGGTCTCGCGGGTTTTAGCGGTAGGTTTTGCACCTAAAAAATTTGGTGTACTTCAGGCTTCGTCGTCTTAAGCTTTTAACCCGCGAGTTGCTGGGGGGGGGCGTTAAACGCCCCCACTTTTTTCGCCGGGCCATAGCATAAAAACGGCGCGCCGCAGGCGCGCCAAATTTTGGGTACCTGTAGGGAATTGATTGAAGTTTATTGTGACAAAGTTTCAAAAAAATCGGTCTGAATATTTTTGAGATATCGAGGTTTTAGTGACGTCATGATTTCTGAGTTTTCGACCAAAAACGGCATATGTTCAAAAAATCATATAAAATCACAGAATAGACATACAGACATGCCGTAAACGCCATTAGACTGCCAATACCATGGTCAATCAAATGGCTATCTTAGATTATTGATTATCGTTCCGCATTTTCCATAATCTTGAACTGAATCTTGGCAATTTTTCGTGACTACTTCACGACCATGATACATGAATTTCTTAAATTGAACTTTTTGAGCCAAACACGTACACATATGATAAAATGAATGTCACCATCGTGTTCTACGCCCCAAATTACCTATAAAACATGTGTCACAGGCTGCGAATATCAGTTTTGATTTTCGGGGATATGTGCCTACCCGGTTGACCTGACCTTGACCCTGACCTATGCTTGATTGACCCATACATGGAGCTGACACTCTTGTAGGCCTTATAAGATGGATTGTGCACCGTTTTGACAGAGTTTATGGCGAGAGGCGCCCATTGCGAAGTCCTGAAGTCCATGCTACTGAAAGCCCGATTTCAGGTGTTTGACCTGACCTTGACCCGACCTGTGACCTCAAAATTCAACTTTAAAGTACTCATCTGAATTGTCTCGTCGCGCTCTTTCGTTTGCCGCCTCGTGCGTTTCGCTGCGCCTATTGGTTCTCGAGTTATCGGCTGGGGGCGTTTAACGCCCCCCCCCCCCCCCCAGCAAACGGTGGGTGGCGAAATACCCCAGCAACTGCCGGGTTAAGTGTTGAAGATGCGATCGACTTGTTGGTTCACAAGCCGGCCATGATCGTATAAAATTGTTTCATCGTAGATCGATTAGTTTCTGAGATATAACCGAAAATGTCATAGTGCAAAACCTACCGCTTAATCTCGCGAGAGCCGTACATGCTATAGTTCTTAGCAACCACTGAAAGCTTCAAAGCGATCGGTCACTCGGTGTAGCTATAGCAGACATTGAAGCTTTTTATGAGGTGAGGTCACTCCAAGTGACCTGTGACCTGACCTTGAATGAGCTTGGTCTGAAATTTTCACAACATGTGTAGAATCGATGTATGATAAAGTGTGCAAAAAAAAAAAACACAAGGGGGTGTTCAACCCCCCCCCCCTCTCCCCCAGCAGGGCGCGGGTTTACGACACTCGAGGTGACACTATAGTTGTTTTGTTTTCAATGAATATATTAAATATACAAGATGAGAATTGGGATAAGATATGCAATTGAGTACAATATTAATTATTCACTAATACTTACAATATTAGTGAATCGTGTACATTGTACATACACTGTACTATTTGCTCAACAAATAAACCGAAGAATTCAGAGCATTGAACTTTTTTCGGTGCCTGTCAGTTTTTGCAGGATTTCGTTTCACGGGACGACAGGCTGGCAGTGTAGCTTGCTCAATACATAGATACGCTATGGGACGAATTTACAACGCAAGCCGAAATGTCACAGAAACAGAAAAAAAAAACGCGGAATTCATAATCAATATTCAATAAAATCATGCTAGCGTAACATAGGCTTTACAGTGCGCCGGTGCCGTCCGACGAGACAGGTGGTAGACCAGAGCGCGCGCGGCCATCATCACAGAGAGGAGGGCCGTGATGCCGCTCAGCCACGTCGCCAGGACGGGGAAGCCCCAGAAGTCTGTCACCAGACCGCCGAGCATCGGGCCCAGTGCGTTACCCGCAGCGAACGTAAAACCACACAGAGAGGTGAGGAGCGCGTGGCTGCGGATATCGTCCGGCATACCGCGCGACACTAAGAGTCTCACCAGGAGGGGCAGCAGGGGCAGGTTGACGCCCATCTGAAACACCTCGCGCAGTGTCATCCCCACTCCCAGCAGAAGACGGGACGGTAGAAGACCGAGCAGAGGCGAGGGAGGGATGAGCAGGATGCCGAGCGCTACCAGCGCCAGGCAGCCGGCCTCTAGCACGAACGTGTTGTCGATGGAGTCCGAGAGTCGACCCCACAGCAGGCTGGAGAGTCCGAATCCGGCAAACGATCCCATAAAGAAGAGGCTCAGCTCCGGAAGCTCCATGTTGAGCGTGTCGAGCGCATATGGTGCAAGAGAGTTGTCGATGCCATTCCAATTGACGGCCACCGAACAGGAAGCCGCTAAAATGAGCCAGCTGTCGGCGTTGGAAAGTGCGAACAGCAGGCTGTCGCGGTAGTTTGGCCCCTGGCCATCATTCTCCGGTGAGTCAGCTTGGTGTTCCGTCACGGCCGGCATCAGGAGCAGGCTGATGGCAGCGTTAGCTACCGACAGCGTCCCGAGCGCGTAGAACGGAGCCCCGTAGCCGCCGATCGAGTACATGGCACCGCCGAGGGCCGGGCCGAGGCACGAGCCCGCTCCGTACATTCCCTCCACGAGACTCATGGCCGAGTTCATCCTCTGCGGGAACTGGTTGATGATAATTGAGCGCACTCCAGTCAGCACTGCCGCCGTACCAACGCCCTCGACGGCTCGCAGTGTCATGCTGGACGCCAGGAACGCCGTATGGTTCTCCACGTAGACGAGTAGACCGTAGACCACCAGGATGACCCCAGTCAACAGCAGGCCGACTCTGTAGAGCGTCACCACGCCGATCCGCGGCGCCAGCCAGCCCATGGCCCAGAACCCCAGCGCGAGGGAGAACGCGTGGCAGCTGAAGACTGAGCTCGCTGAGGCATTGCTCAGGCCACGACGATCAGCTTCTGTTGTGATGAGTAGTATGTGTGTGTTTGGACCGGCGCCGGTTAGAAAATTGCTAGCCGAGAGGCATGCCAACAGTTTCACTTGAGACCAGCAGGTGCGCTCAGGGATAGTTGATGATTGGCCATCAGCAGCGGATGAAGAGTTGTTAGATCCGGACTCGATCTCGCTGTTTCTTGATAACTCTTGTTTTCCTGAAACAGTACCGTCCTGAAAATACGCCTTTGCACTTTCCTGTGTCGTTGTAAGAAGCAGTGGCGAGTTTTCTGACTGTTCTACTGTGAACAAACTTTTTGGTAGCTGTTTAGAGACCACCATGACTCTCCAACGCTGGGCCACTGATTTAGCAGCCGACAACACGGAAGAAGACAGAAGAGTGACGGCGGCTGGGGCACATTCCCTCTGTTTCACCTCCTGTATGTCACAAAAATCTCACAGGTAGCAGGGCACGTGACACACGTGACGCTCCTCCATTGTATTTTCGGACCCATTGTCGAGCTGTGCGTAAGCTACTGCGCACGCCACTGTTACGGAGCGAGCGGAGCGATCGAAGTCTAAGTAGTTAGAATAGGTATGCTATTAATAACCTTATGCTCATATTAGTAATTATATTCAAAAAGAAAAGTACAAATTAATATATTTCGACTTGCGCCTTCATCAGAATAACTGATATTCTGATGAAGGCGCAAGTCGAAATATATTAATTTGTACTTTTCTTTTTGAATATAATTACTAATATGAGCATAAGGTTATTAATAGCATACCTAATAATTACATTCATAATGCTCAAAAGTGCCATTGCAAGATTACAATCACTTGAACAAGATAGTTAGAATAGCATAAATTTCTGAGTATGAGGGGCCGGCCGTGGTCACGCTGTTGCGAAACTTATATCTCCGCAACCACTGTAACAATTTACTTGCAGAAGTTTTTATAGCCGGTAGCTACATTCCTTCTACCAAGTATTGAACTATTACCGATGCATGTGTGTGACCTCGTATGCACGTGCCAACTGCCACGCCACGTGCAAAACGAAGCGGTGTCAGTTTTGCAACAATTGCAATATCTCTGTAATTACTGGGCCAATGGCCATGAAAAATGGCATGAAGGCAGGCACCCATTCCTGTGTCACGGTTAGGGTGCCGCTGCACGTGCGCACGTGCAGGGGACGTTGCCAGATCTCAAGAACGGCAGAATCGATTGCGCTCAAATTTGGTACACGGCTAGGGACCGGTTAGTAGGGTGCAGTGCAAGTCAGTTGGGACCCAGTTAACACGTGCGCACGTGAAGGGTGCCGCTTCCAGATCTCGAAAACGGCTGGGCCGATTGCGCTCAAATTTGGCACATCGCTAGAGACCAGTTACTCAAGTTAGTAGGGTGCTGTGCATAAGTCATTTTGAGGTACCCACTCGCAATTCCGCACGTGCAAGGCTCACCCTCTCGCTCGCCAGTTTGTCGCCCCCCAAAGGCGTTTTACTGGTGAATAATGAAAATACATACCTAATAGGGTGTGTCGACAGAGGGGTTTTTCTCACAGATTCGCGTTAGACAAAGATATAAATTGGCGGGAGCATGCCAAAACACTAGCCCTGCAGTTGGTTTTGCGTAAAAATGCGATTTGACGAGGCTCGGGCAGGTCG
Organism: Amphibalanus amphitrite; assembly: GCF_019059575.1. Lineage (NCBI taxonomy): Eukaryota > Metazoa > Arthropoda > Thecostraca > Balanomorpha > Balanidae > Amphibalanus > Amphibalanus amphitrite. The sequence continues at coordinate 28,257 of NW_024882990.1, read as the reverse complement.
AAGTTACAGCGAAAAAGTCGCAGTCGACGGTGCTGCCACCTACATTGCCAATAACGGGCACTATCATATCGTTATAATTGGGGTAGTTTCAAATGAGAAATGAGTCCATGGGCGGCGCCACCGGGGGGGACGGGGGGGACAGGTCCCCCGCTATCGAAAGTTAGGGGGGTACAGTACCCCCCTATCGGCGAGGCCCGTTCAGTTGTTGATAATAATGCATTGTAGAGTTATCCGTCGCATTTAATGCATCGTTGGTTAATCAAGGCAGGTTCTGAATAAGCCATTGCTGTTGGGATGTATCGCAGGGGGTCCTGGCCATCTGCAAAAGGTGTGGAGCTGTGATGCCTGTAGTTATAAGGTAATCGGCAGGGCCTCGGGGATCGTGCCCCCCCCCCCTTTTGTGGCGCCAGGCAGGGTTATTACCTCCCCACCCCACTGCCAGACCCCATTGCCGACAAAATCAAGTTCACTGAAATTCCATAGATTTCCGTTACTATATGGATATTTTCCATTCCTAATAAGTCAAATTCAAGCATGGCAGTTCTACCACAGGAACCATTTGAAATCTATGCCATTCAACCCCAGCACTTGTGGGGAGAAGTGTTCGGATAGATCAGAGGCAGGACCAAAAAAGCACGCAGTAGCACAAGACCATATAATTGGATAGCATCGGCTCCCTCTCGTCAAGGGATTCGATAGCACTCGTTTTTTCTGCAAAACTAAGTTCGGTCGGCGGCCGACCGAACGGCTAGGGGTCTAATCGAGCCCCCCACCCCTCCCCTTCTTACGTCAGCGGCTGTGAAAATGCCATTACCAGCTGTTGAAACATGGCAGTTGCTTTTGCATGAGTGCACGAAAGGGTTTTAGGTACGTGAGACGTGAAAGGTTCTACATGAAAATTGAGATAACCCAGCTTATCAAATTGTGCTCACTGTGGTGCGCTCGGTTTTACCTTGACTGGTCTTTGAATTCTGGGGTGAAACAGACCAGTCAAGAAACCTGTTCCATAAGGAGAGCCACTAATGCTAAAGAGATGAGGGATGAGGTTTCCAGAGACCTTCATTACCTCCCAAAGGGTGTACCCCGCCATTTGCCAATCCCTGCTGTAGGTAGTTGTTACGATTGGAGAGTTAATATGAGAACGATACAGGTCGCGCCAGCTCGATCATGACGAACACAATGGTGCCGACATCACAGCTCTACTGCCATTTTTGACGAAGTTAATCAACAAGGACCGGAATCCTACCCTGGGGCATTTCACCTGCAGAGGTCGCCGGACCTGAGACCCTTTCACTCATTGTTTTTCAACGGTGCATGCGCTCGTTTTTCCCGCGAAGCTCTTGGCAAGTAAAATCCATCAGAAAGTGTGATCAAATAACGGCTGGTGACCTTCCATGACCTAGCATGACCTTTTGAGTGCCCACCGATGACATGACCACTGGGCACTGACGGCTAGCCATTAGCTGCACCCTGCCCGTTGCATGTGGATCAGGTGGTGATGTCATGATTCTGAAATTATATTGCAGTTTTGGCGCACTTGTCAGAGCAGAAGACATTCCCACTTTTCCTCCATGACTATATAATGGTGAAGCCCTGAAGCTGACCAAACGTAAGATCGAAAATTTGAAAGTACGAAACGTAAGAATAGTTGGCACTGCTACTCATACCTGAGCAATTCGCAGCTTGTAGGAAACCAGCTTTGAGTTGGCAAGACTGCAAATTTTGATTTAGAGGCAAGGATGCTTGAAAAGGTGATCGATCTTAGGTGTCCTAGGATAAGTTTGGAAACAGGATGCACGATTCGATGTGTTTTGGGCTTTGCCAAGTTTCGCGGCGTTACGTGCCTCGTTTTTTTTTTTTTTGCATACACGATCAGTATCTACCTACTTTTGGGATTTTCGAGTTTCGGTCCCCGTCCCCCCCTATCGAAAACCCGTGGCGCCGCCCCTGGAAATGACTTCTATTTTTGTTCAAACTGCTTAAGAAGAAATAAAACAATTCGGAAACATACATTTTTCCCAAATATCGCGTTCCATTTTTCCTGTTGAGTTGTTAGGAAAGTGGTAAATTTCAAGGTTGACGGCTAAAAACGAAACAGGAGGAACAGAGCAGGAATCACCAAGACGTGCGCCGCGCCGATGCTGTAGCCTGTAGATAAGGGGTGAGCAACAGAACCAGCATACCTAACGATTTTGATTAGTGATATATATTTTTCTCTAAATGAAAGACTATTAGTAAATCAGGCAAGCCTTCTAATATAGGTATCGACAGGGTTGCGGTAAAAGGTACAATCGATGGCACATTACAATTATTCTGAGTTGGGAAACAACACTCTTCAGATACCTACCATCAACAACCTCACTATCTCCTATATGGGAGCTATTTCATCTGATTCCAGCGCCCTGAAAACAAACAGGTTATCATAAAAAAATATCTGTATTAGCGCCTACCGACATATGCTGAATGACGCTATCAATACCCGACATTTGTAAAAGGTGATTCGCCACACAGCCCGCCGGCATCTGAGGGGTTGAATCAGTGAGCCAGATTGCCAGCGACTCACCGCTGAACTACCGGGCGTAACAAAACGGACGATGCGACATGACTCAGAGATCATCACAGACGCGACGGTAAGCCGCCAACAGCTCCTCTGATGTACCTATGCTTTAAAAATGTTGGCCAAAATTTAAGATCTATGTTATCTAGTGCTAATATTTGGGTTTTCGGTTTTTCTAATCCCCTCTATTTCACGGATTGTTTGAAAAAAAGCTAGAGGGTTTCTTTTTACCGATGTCAAGTGGTTTTAGTTCAAAAGATTGGTGGTGCTGCTACTGGCAACAGTATTGGCGCAATATAACCGTTCTTTAGTCACCATGTCAATAATATTGACACAATCAATGACAACCGACTCTCACTGAATGTGTCTTCCTGTGTTCCGCAGGAAGCTGAGCTGTGACTGACTGGCCATTGCGTGTCATCAGTTCGGCCAGTAGCGGCGGAATACCTTCAATTAAGGGGGGCACTGCCGACTTTTGGTCCCATTCATTCCATGCAACGCCCATAGGGCTAATGTTAAAATGCCAAAATCAAAGGGGGCACGGTGCCGCGGTGCCCTCCCCGTTCCGCCGCCTATGAGTTCGGCTTGACAAGGGAACCGCGAGGTGGCAGATAGCTGGACCATATAATCACAAACTGCGCCGACCTGAGTGACTCAGTGATGGTACTAGCTGACACCCTGAGTGACCATCAGCCCGTAATCTGCTCCGTACCGCTGACGAGGATCCGTAAAGCACCAGTCATCCGTGAGACCAGACGATGGGAGCGGGCAGATTGGGATCGCATTTGTCTCGATTTGTTGCTTACGGACTGGACACCAATGTTCGATGCGCCAGATGTTAACGGAAAGCTGAGTATTTTTATGCGCGCATGGAATGATATCATCAACCGGCATTGTCCAGTGATGCGAGTGAAGTCTTATCGTGCGGGGCCTTGCCCGTGGATTCAAGACGATCCAGAGCTTCGTGAACTGATGTTGAAGCGCGATCAGGCTCGTGACAATTGGCTCATGTTCCGATCGAATGATCTCCGACGTGAGTACTGTGCCCTACGTAACTCGGTCAAGAGCAGACTCGTACGTGCGCGAAAAGAATTTTTGTGTAGTCAGCTAGCAGCTAAGGACTTCCGTGGGTTCTGGAGTCGCTTCAATTTGTTTGCTAAGAATGCATCGGCTGGTGATGGCGCTGCTACGTCATTAGATCTTGATGTCGCTCAAGCTGACAATTTTAATGATTTCTTTGCTAATGTCGGCGCCAAAATTGCATCTAAATTGCAGTCTACTGGTCAGGCTGAGGGGACTGACGATCGTCCCCCAGTAGTATGCGCCACCGGTTTTGAGCTGACGCCTATCACTCTGCCGGAGCTCTCAACAGCCGTGCGTCACATGAGTAGCTCCAGGGCTGTTGGTATGGATGGTGTGCCAATTTTAGCTGTGCGTCGCTGCTTCGCCGTTATTGGACCATTGCTGCTTCATGTGATTAATAAGTCGATTGTTACTGGTGTGTTTCCTGATAGCTGGAAAATAGCTTGTGTGGTCCCTATTCATAAGGCTGGCGACCGTGGTGTAGCTGGTAATTACCGGCCTATCTCTTTACTGCCTGTCATGTCTAAAATCGCTGAGCGTGTAGTGTGTACCCAGTTGAGTGATTATTTGTATGACAACCGTCTACTGAGCGCATGTCAATACGCTTACCGCCGTGGCCACTCCACGGAGGACGCCGTACTCGACGCAGTATCGTGGGCCGTTGATAAGATCGACAACGGTGAGCTCACGTCGATAACGACGATCGACCTCAGTAAGGCCTTCGACAGTGTTGACCACGGCGTCCTCTTGAAAAAAATGGCATGGATGGGTGTGCCTTCACATTGGTTCGACAGTTACCTAAGCGGACGGGGGCAAATGGTACGTGGTGGGTCCAAGATCTGTCCTGTGAACTTCGGTGTTCCTCAGGGATCTATTGTGGGACCTATTTTGTTCAGCATATTTGTGGCAGATCTTCCGGGACATCTTCCCTACGGCCGTTTGGTTTGCTATGCGGACGACACGCAGCTCCTCGACAGCTCGCCGCCAGACAGTGAGAGTTTGTCACAGCTCAGAAAGCGCATAGAAAAGTCAATGGCTTCCGTTCAAAACTGGTTTAGAAGTAATTCTCTAAAATGAATGCATCAAAAACAGATTTCATCCTCCTTGGCTCCAGAAACTCGCTTCAAAAAGCATCTGGTTTCGCTTTCACGTTCTCAAACAGAACCTTTCATTCTTCAAAAACGATCAAACTTCTTGGTGTAACTGTTGACCAGACGTTAACATGGAATCAACACATCTCATCAGTTGTGCGCCGTTGCTACAGCATATTGATTTCGCTTTACAGATTCAGGCGTAGCTTCACTACCGAGGCCCTGCTTACTATTATCAAAGCTCACATCTTCCCTCAAATTATCTACTGCTTACCAGTTTGGGGCGGAGCTGCCGACAAAGAACTTAAGCGACTGCAAAAAATGATTAACTTTGCGGCTCGTTTGGTGACCGGTTCGAAGCGCCGTGATCACATCACACCAGTTCTTAAGTCGCTCCACTGGTCACGGATTGGCGAGCTGGTGGAGGAGCGTGATCAACTGAAGGTGCACCGCGCAATCTGCGATCCCCATGCACCAATCGTGGTACAAAACATGTTCAAACGTCGATGTGATGTGGCGACTCGTGACACGCGCCTGACAGATACAGAGCAGGTGCACCTACCGAAAGTGCGGCTTATTGCCACTCAAAAACACTTCATGTACAGGGCTGGCTCGGCATGGAACCGGCTGCCCCGAGAGATCCAAGGCATGTCCAGCATATTTGTTTTTAAGCGGGCGATCAGGCCACCACGAAATGTATAGTTTGATGCTGAAGTGGTCTAAGGTGTTGCCTTGGTCCTGTTTTCTCTTTTTCTCCTCTTGAGTGAACTCGAACGCGGGTCGAGGAAAGTGCATGTGCATTGTGCATAGTGGTTCCCTGATCATGTGCCATCCTGAAATAACTATGCCTGCATGGAAGGATGTGCAACAAATAAATAAAATAAATAAATAAATATTACGTATCTGAAAGAGGGTTCCGCACGAGCTCAGATGGGGCGGGGTGGGGCACGACACCTGGCGGGCTGCTGGGATCGTGCTGCCGATCGAGCCCCTGTTGCCCGCCCGCGCGCCGCCGTGGGAGGTGGCCGCCTGCCCACACGTCACATTCTCCCTGGACATCGGAGCGCTGCACAGCGGGACGCCCAACCTGACGAACTGCACCAGGCGGCGAAGAAACACCTAGCGTCCCTCCCCCAGCAAGCCATCTGGGTTTGGACGGATGGGTCGGCGGATGCGGGAGTCCGCAGCGGAGGAGCAGGAGCCTTTGTGGAGTGGCCGGACGGTGCAACCGACGAGCTACGCGTCCCTGCCGGTCAACTCTGCTCGAGCTTCAGGGCGGAGATGGTCACACTCCGCGCGGCCCTGAACCACCTGCGCGACCACCCGCACCAGCCGAGCGCGCCGATCACCATCTGCTCGGATTCGCAGTCGGCCCTCGCGACGCTGAGAGAGGGCCCGGCGTCCCAGAAGACCCTGCTAGGAGCCGCCATCTGGACCGAACTAGCGGCCCTGGCCGGTCCGTCCCGCCGGATCCACCTACAGTGGGTGCCGTCCCATTGCGGCGTCGACGAAAACGAGCGCGCCGACCAGATCGCCAAGGAGGCGACCGCGCTCCCCCAGGCGGCGGTCCCGGTGGACGTCGCTACCGCCCACCGCGCGGCCGCCAGACTGGCCCGCGACCGCACCATCGCCGCCTGGCCGGAGGGCTGGTACCGGACCCTGATGGAGAACCGGCTGCCGCCGCCGGCCGCGACGGGGGACAGATCGTCGGCCGTCGACGTCCACCAGCTCCGCGCGGGCCACTGGTCAGGATCCCGCCAATACCTCCACCGGATTGAACGGAACCCTTCCGACGATCGCCGCCAGTGCCCTGACATCGACTGTGCGGCGGGCCGGTGCACCGTGTGCCGGGAGGAGGCCACACGCCCCGGCACTTCTTCTTCCGGTGCCCGGCCCTCATGGGCTGGCGTCTCCGGATGTACGGAACGATTTTCCTGAACCCGGAAGACGTCCGCGACGACGGAGAGGTGGCGGCCCTGGCGGCCGCCGTGAGGGACCTCCAGAGCCGCACGGCTACACCGCGGTGACGCGGCTGGAGGGAACACACAACAACAACAACAACAGCTCAGATGGCCTTCGGTTACATTTTTCGTTGCGTCTGTGATGATCTCTGAGTCATGTCGCATCGTCCGTTTTGTTATGCCCGGTAGTTCAGCAGTGAGTCGCTGGCAATCTGGCTCACTTATTCAACCCCTCAGACGCCGGCGGGCTGTGTGGCGAATCACCTTTTACAAATGTCGGGTATTGATAGCGTCATTCAGCGTATGTCGGTAGGCGCTAATATAGAGATTATTGGTAATAACCTGTTGGTTTTCAGGGCGCTGGAATCAGATGATATAGCTCCCATATAGGAGATAGTGAGGTTGTTGATGGTAGGTATCTGAAGAGTGTTGTTACCCAACTCAGAATAATTGTAATGTGCCATCGATTGTACCTTTTACCGCAACCCTGTCGATACCTATATTAGAAGGCATGCCTGAGTTACTAATAGTCTTCCATTTAGAGAAAAATATCTATCAGTAATCAAAATCGTTAGGTATGCTGGTTCTGTTGCTCACCCCTTATCTACAGGCTACAGCATCGGCGCGGCACACGTCTTGGTGATTCCTGCTCTGTTCCTCCTGTTTCGTTTTTTAGCCGTCAACCTTGAAATTTACCACTTTCCTAACAACTCAACAGGAAAAAATGGAACGCGATATTTGGGAAAAATGTGTGTTTCCGAAAAGTTTTATTTCTTCTTAAGCAGTTTGAACAAAAATAGAAGTCATTTCTAATTTGAAACTACCCCAATTATCACGATATGATAGTGCCCGTTATTGGCAATGTAGGTGGCAGCACCGTCGACTGCGACTTTTTCGCTGTAACTTCGACCTGCCCGAGCCTCGTCAAATCGCATTTTTACGCAAAACCAACTGCAGGGCTAGTGTTTTGGCATGCTCGCGCCAATTTATATCTTTGTCTAACGCGAATCTGCGACTATCGACACACCCTAATACCTAATCCTGTCGTGTTCTTAACCCGCGCCCCACTGGGGTCTGCGTATACCACGCCCTACTGGGGGGGGGGGGCTCTTCATAGCCTCCCCCACCCCTCCTAACTCCGAAACTACTGGGGCGACCGTCAAAATTCAAACGGCGTCTGATAGCCCCGGAAAAACTGTCGAGCGAAACCTAATTTCATTGACCTCGAGGTCACCGATGACGTCACAGGTCAGGTCAAAGTAAAAATTATTAGCATTTTGGCTTATTCACATTTTGGGCTCTAGCCGCCGTCTTACAAGTCAGATCATGCTCATTTCGGTTTACACACTCGTGAACAGATGCTTTAGATACCCTGAGGGTACCAAACTTGTACTTTGATTTTGAGGTCAGGGTCAGGTCATCCTAGGTCACGGAAATATTATATCATGCGTCAGTCACGTGACACATGTTTTATGGTCCATTTAGGCCATATATTTCGAATTTAATGTCGTTTGTGTCATTCGAGATTGTTTTGAGCTGAATTTAGCTTAGGTCAGGTCATGTTCAGGTCATAAAAGGGCAAATTTTGAAGTTGAAATTTTTCAACAAAAAGGGTGTCTATTGGCTCGGCTCTGGCTCTGGCTCTATAGGCTCGCTCGCATGCGAGCCTTTGAACCTTTTCTGAGGTAATGTCACTTGACGTGGCCTGGTAACCTACCTTGAACGACCCGAGTCTGAAATTTTCACATGCATGCGGAAATGATGTATGAACGGGTGTACCAAAACCAGCGGCCCTGCGCGCCGCCGTTTTTAAGATAACTTTTTGAGAAATCCTGATGGATTTCTCCTGATCCTGATGGATTTTGAGAAATCCTCATGGAGAAATCCAAAGCCCCGGCACTATTGTGCCGGGGCTTTGTCCCCCCCCCCCCCTCCAGCCCCCCTCCGCCTCCTACGCCTCTGAATAGTGCCATCGAGATCCACTCCTCAATCTGCATTGAAATGCTGACCTGAAAATGCGGTTGGGGTCATAAGATCCGGCTTGAATCAAAGGTGAGGCATGCGAAGTTTCAGCTCTCTATCGCTGGCGTGTTCCGAGCTATCCTATCACGAAAAAGCTACGCCCCCCCCCCCCCCGGCCCCCCGGGCCGGCGCGGCGGCGAGCAGCATCGCCGATCGTCTTTTGTTGCCGAGTAGTGAGCTTAGATGGCGCCACTAAGCGGACGATGGCGGTGGCGCTGCTGACACGTTCGTGTCCCGAAGCCTTAGTTTAATTTCTGACGGAGAGGGGGCGTACCGATCGAGACGATGTAAAGGCTATTCGCAATGTACCGAAATGTTATAACTTTGGAAATAGGTATGTTTGGATGCGCTGTCTGAAAATGCCCTCGGGTTGTGTCATTATTCGTAAAAAGTAAAACTGTGTTTTTCTATTGCTACACATGCATGACTTTGCGGTATTTATATTTTTAATTTTCGATAACCCAGTTGACTGTGATGGGGCTCTACAGAGCCGCGGGACCCCTTCCCCGTCTCCTACCTCCGAATGCAAATTGGAGGCTGGAGAAACTGTCTGAGAAAACCTAATTAATGATTTCATTGGCATCGAGGTCACCGATGACGTCACATGTCAGGTCCAGATAAAGTTTATCAACATTTTGGCTTTTTCACAATTTTTGGACCCCGCCTCTGGCCGGCGGCCTACATCTCACATTAAGCTCATTTTTGTTGAGGTGGACCCCTACACTTAAGTACGCTTACATCTCACATCTTTAGCTCATTCGTGTATATGCCTAAAATACCCTGCGGGTACTGAACTTGTAGGTACTTCGAATTTTTCAGGTCAAAACTAGGTCAGGCACTCACGTAAATGTTATATCATGAATTCACAAATGTTTTATGGTCCATTTCGGTCAGAGATTTCGAAATCAGTGTTGGCTGTGTCATCTGAGGCCATTGTGCACGCGGCCGAAGGACGACAGTTTCGTGTCAATACGTTCAGCAGCCTAGAAGATATTGCAGAAAAACGAGAGGGCGCTCTGTAGAGCCGCCCCCCCCCCCCCGTCATGCGCATGTTAAAGTTACGGAAGCTGTCCCGCTCACTCGAATATCTGTTTGCTTAACCCTCGCATGTGTGCGGCGTTTGCCAGCTTCTAATGTGTAGGGGGGGGGGGTCGGTTGGACCCCCCCCCTTGCCGTTTGGCCCCTGATCGAGCTAGAGCTTCGCGGAAAAAACGAGCGTGTTGCCCGTGACGAGAGGAAGCCGATGATACCCAATTTTAAGGTCCTAGGTCATTGGTTGACCTTCCAGGTCAGGTCAATGACCCAAAGTCGGGAAAATCGGGACCTGTTATAAAGTCGTAAAGTGTGGCTGCTAAGGGGTTTTTCGGGGTGCTGATCACGAATATCGTGTTAGTTTTGATCACAGATGATGTCTTGAAGCATTTAGACCAGGTCGGGTCAGGTCAGGTCAGGTCAACCAGTAGGCGTCGTGACGGGTATTCGTAGTACGTGTCAACCGCCTCTGACAGCTTCGTAACATGTTACGAAGGCACCAAAACTACTTCGTAAATGTTCAAATGGTTGCTAAATTCGAATTCAGCTCCAAAAACTAGCCTAGAAACATGTAAAACTCGAAAAAGTGAACCGAGGTCACCCGAGGTCACCAAAGGTCAATGACCTGACCTAACCTTCAGGTGACCTTGACACACACGGGAGTAACATCATATCACATGTTTGAACGTTTGAAACCACGAAAAGCTTGCAAACACGCGGCTAGTGCGAGCCGACATACGCGAAATCGCGATTCCGGCCAAACATGGTCTCGGAAAAGAGGTCACAGGTCAAAGGTCATTTGGGTCAGGGTCATGAAATTTTCAGGGTAGGTGTCCAATTGATCAATGCGAGGGTACTGAAAGTTTCGTCGCGATCGGCCGCTTTTTACGCGAGTTATTCGCGAAAAACCATGGGGGGGGGTCCATCCGACCCCCCCCCCCCTACACATGCGAGGGTTAACCCACGCCGGGGATGGAGGGGGTGCTTGGACACCCCCCCCCCTGCGGTTTTCGCAGATATCTAAAAAATACCTGTTCATGCATCTTTTCCGCACATGTTGTGAATTTTTTAGACCCAGTTCGTACAAAGTTCCCTACTAACCAGTCGCTAAAGTTGTTGCAAATTGGCTCCACAGCCGTTCTCGAGACGTGGAAGCGACAATGACCCGCATGTCGAGTTTCAGCGCAACCCCCCAGTAATCGCCTTGCAATGGTATCATTCTTGATTACTTGACACCTTTTAATTTTGCATTTGGGACGTGCTGTACCTATCGGTAGGGCTGCCTCATGAGTCATGACGCAGTCACAAATCGTGCGCTTTTTCTGACCATGTGCACGCATTGTCGCATTAGCATGTAACCTCAGGTCCTTAATCAGTCCTCGAACCATAAAGCGCTGACTTGACGATGAACCACTTATCCGTCTCACCATCAATTACAGTACAGGTCAAGCGGAAATGACACTTCCGTCGGAAACCGCACTGACTTGAAGACGCGACACTAATTGACGGACAGCCGACGTGAAATTTGATTCATTAGTTCGACGTTGCGTCAGTTTCAGGTGGGGAGGGTCGGCAGAATTTCCTCGTGGCGCAGCTCACGGGCTGGATCCCGGCAGAAAGTTGACCTTGGTGACCCCGCGTGACCTCGTTTGACCTCGTCTGGTCGTCACTGTGTAACCTCAATGATACGCGTAGGACCACACTGTGTCACTGCTTGGCGTAGGGATAGTGATTGCTAGGTGTCTCTGTGTTCCTGTGTGTGAAGGTTTACAACCGAATTTAGTACCTTTACAATCCAGATTCATTACGTGTCAATTCGCCAAAATCCAATGTGTGCCAAATCCAGATAATTTACGTGCCATAAAGCTCCTACTGCCCCCATTCCTTCCCAAATCCACTCCTCGCTAAGTCTCACTGCACAAGCGCACAGTATGCATTCCCTATGGGCCCTGCACAATGCACATCCCTCCAACGCTCTTCAGCGACTAAAGCCCCATCCCCGACCTCCCGCTGCCACCCTGAGGGCAGTCGGTGGCCGGCAGAGACGAGCTGACCACTTTCTCCGGAGCGCTGGTGACGCGCGTCCACCGTCCACCGTCGGCGCTGGCTACATCCTGGCGAAGATACTTCGGCTGAGTGACGGAATATGAAACAGCTCGAGGAAGAATTGTGTTGTTTTTTGGTAATTTGAATACCTATAACGGTGCAAGGAATTGTTCTTAAAAACAAACGGTTCTGAAAAATCGATCTGCGAGAGATGAGCACAAAACTCCAAATATGGTTAGTCGTGTGATTGTCGTGAGTTTCGCGAATTGCACCGGCTTGTTGCAACCTAACATTTGGCACTAATAAAGAGCTTGAGATATGGCCTCTCCTCCATTGTTGACTCAATATCATGCTAATGTCATAACATCTTTCTCGAACTCGAAGGAGACGAAGGTTGACTAAAATATGCGCCATGTCTATAACGTCCTTTACGCAATAACAGATGTCTTACCAAATCATCCAGCATCCTTTATTGCGTCCTTGACGGGAAGCTTTTTGGGTGCTAAATTGGTTCGCAAACACAAAACCAGACGCTTCACCGCTTGTGCTAAATAGCCAAGTCGATTTCTGATTTCTCAAACGAGCCGCGGAGAAATTTCCTGGCGCTGCTAACAAGGCCACGTGCTTCCCACGCGGAGCTGCCGCCGCACTGCGGAGCTGAGAACTGTTCGCGACGAGCCAGAGCTTCCGTCCCACGAGGCTGCCGCAGACAATTATTGGCGGCCAATTGATGGCATGCTATGTGACATACTGTCTCGTGGAATTTCTCCGATGCATGTGGTGGTCAGGAAAGACTCGATTGTTTGTAAGGCCCGAACATCCTCCCAACTCACCTGTTCCGTCTGAAGTCGACTGAAACCAGACCACGAACCATTCTCACGCAATAGTCCGAACATACCGAGGACGGAGTGGGACGGGACAGGGCGTGTGTCCCAGTCCCAGATGGGACGGGACAGGTTGTGTCCCAGTCCCAGGTGGGACCGGACAAGGTGTGTCCCAGTCCCATGTGGGTGTCCGCGCCGGGACACCTGGTGGGCACACAGCCGGCCCGGGCCGGGCTGACCGGCGCCCCAGGCGCTGGAGACGGCCGGTGAAAGTGTGACGACTCTCGGTCACTGCCACTGGCCGGTTCACATGAACCAAGCATGGTGTGGCTCACATGGACCTGCCCGGCTGGCAGCCCTGGTCAGACGGACCAGGGACTGGGGACGGCTAAAGGATGGTTCACACTTCACATTGACCAAGCATGGTGTGGCTCACTTGGACTTGCTGGACGCCCAGTCAGGCACCAGAGACTAGGAACACCTAGGAAGGCGCACACGGACATGTGATATAGGGGTACTCCCAGGGACCGACGTCCACCGATCATCCCTTGACCGTCCCACCTATCGACCGACCGACAGACGGGCCAAACGACTGGCGGACCGATGCGTGATATGAGAAGGGACGACGAACAGACCGACACGATGTCAGAGTAGGCAACAAGCTAAAATGTCCTCAAAAGCCACAAAAAAATTGTTGAGCATCCGACTGAGAGTTCCACACTTTTTTGCGTTAGCTTTTGACTATTGGACAAAACATTTGCACACATTCGCCGTATAGGTGCCAGGTGGCGCTACAAATGGGCGGCTGGTCACAAATAATCACCATTGTGCGAAACTATTCGGCGGTCTTCCTCTACAACTCGACATTGACCGAATGGATCAACATTGTGCAAGCAAAACAAATCGTCAATGGTCGAAACAATTCGCCATATGCCGAGCTGGCGCGCTCAATACTGAAATCTGGCAAGTGTCAAACTGTTGCAGATCGCTCATTTCAATGTTCAATTTGTTTTGCTGAACGGCTGAAATGAAACATACAACGCCGGAATAGCTGTGCTCAATGCCGATTGTCGAAATGGCTCCTCGAACAGGTATGGGCGAATGGTTGAATTCAAATGCAAAAAGGTGTATTAGAGCGCTCAATGGGATCTCAGCCGCCACCTGATGGATTTTGTGTCGCGAAGATTCGACTCAAAATCTCGCGCAGCCCGAGAAAATCGAGCAGCTGCGCGCGTGCGGCGTGACTGGTGCGTCCCAGACGTGATCGGACGTGACGTAGCAGTTTGGTGGCGTGACGTGATGAGCCCTGGCCAGAGAGAAGTGTTGGGCGAGAGAGGGAGGTCAGTCAACTTTCTGGCGTAGAACGCAGGACTGAGACTCATGCATGCATGGAGCGAAGAAGTGATTCTTCGATAATTTGTTTCTTTGTTTGTTTATTTCACAGCATCGCCAACAGGCAGTGCCCATTGAAAGGCGAAGTCAAAAATTAACTAAATAACTAACAAATATACTTCCTCGTGTCATGTATTGTATATTCTAGAATAATATCTATACTACTATTTGTGGTGACGTAGTTTCTGTCTATTACCAAGGTCGCGACATGGTGCTACGTAGCGCGGGTTACAGGTCACACCGTTGCACCTACCGCGCTGAAGTTTGCGCAACTCATAGAACAAGGATGGACAACGTGCCTTTGATGGGTCTCAGCTCGATCGGATCGATAGCGAGCGCGTGGCGCGTGCCCAAAAAGTGCAAATTCGCGTCATAGACTTTACATGTATTAATCGGCTTGCGAAAACGGGCGAAAACAGCCAAATTTGCCCGACACGGGTCCGGTTCCCGTGCAATATCTCGGTAACCGTGCGCCCGATCGTCACGGGGAAAACACCATCGTGTAGAGAATCGAACGGGCTATCGAATGGTGTGCGGTGCAGGGGTTGGCACGCGCCACGTGCACCGGGGAGGACACTTTCTTTTGAAAAATGGACGTTTTGGACGGATTTTGGAATTTATATTAATTTCAGGTGATCGTCAGACGGAATGAGTTGAAACAGCGCCTATTAGCAATAAAAATGTACCGCCTCTCATGGAAAAATTGTGAACAGCTAATTGATCAAAACAATGTGGAAAAAATCGCTGAATTAAATGGTATTTGTCCATAATGTGCCACTAAAAAGTTACACGGACTTTGCTGCTTAACCTGATACGTTTGACAATTAAAAATGCTATCATTAGAAAGAGCATTCAATTCTCTCCAAGATCCAATCATCACGTTTGCATGACAAGCAACAGTATTCTTAAAAATATAAATGTTTTAAACCTCTGCAAAACGATTTTTAGTGAAAATTATCTACGCCTTTCATTTGTCTTAAAACTACGCACCTCAATTATAAAGCACATTTGACAGATTCTGAAGTGGAAAGCATGCTTATCAGACACGGGCACCTCGATGCGGTGGATATTTTTTCCACAAACCAAAACGTTTAGCCGTCAAAAAGCAATCGACCGAAATGGATAGATAACCCAACCGACACAAGAACAACCGAACACCCGCCGATCGAAAATATCCCTTTTCGCGTTGCGGAGCACGCGGGTCACCCTAGTTGCATACTATAGCTCTCATTCATCATATTTCGCTTGGTCATGCCGAAAACTTGAAACTCTGGTCGCTTGGAAGAAAACATCTCGTAATGATGGCCGCCACGCTTGATGGCCATCAAAGAAGAGCAGGGAAAGGCAGAAATCGCTGAAACACCTGCTGCTGACTTTTTTCGAGCTAACACCTGCTGAGATAAAGGCAGGTCGTCTGTGACAGAGTGCAGAGATTCGCGACACTCTCAAATCGCTCCCAGGGGTCGGGACTATCACGGCGATGCATTAATGAGTTGGATTGACAGCCGCAACTGCGCCTAACAGCAGAAGGAGCAGCCGGGTGCACTGGCATTAACACGGCACACGGGTCCTGTTTGGTGGACTTCCTCTCTTCTTGGGAGTGCCTCTCTTGGACCGATTCGCAGTGGACCAGCCTTCTTCGTCACCGGAGGGGATCACATTCACGTCCTGAACAGCATCAGCGTACGATTTCAGTTGTTTCGGAGCAGTAGTCACAGGGGTCGGCTCAGCAGAACACTGTATTGTGGCATCCACCCTTGCACGTGTTCTCTAAAGTTGCTACAAGATTGCATCTTTTACCTTTTAGAGGTATCGACCGTGACCTTCAAGATAATATGGATCATGTCCTTCATCGTGCAGCCATCTCAACAAACATCCATCAGCTGGTGCTTGTGCATAAGAGAGCTTACATCAATGCTATCCACGGTGATCGGAGGGAGTCTGGCCAAATCGAGTGCAACGAACTTGGGACGATTTCCTCTGTCACATTCAAAATCATTTTCATAATGCCCTCAATATACATCTTTTTCTTATTCTGACCACGTCTCAGTCTGGTTCCCACTCTTGCACAGACTCGTCCACATGATGGCATAAAATGTCCTTGGCAGCCTCCACTTCCTCACCCGAGAAACTCTCACTAACCAGTTTGACCGTAACATTAAGTGGCAAACTATCAACCTTGCACAACATGCAGTACAACAACTTGTTAATAATGATGTTCATGCTTGCTGTTGCATCATCAAGTTCTTCAGTGACGGCATAAAAATTGTACGTGCTTCGGAACAAAAAAAAAAAAATCTGGTTGAGGCAACAAAAATGCGTAGATGCAGCCGAGAACATAAGAGAAATATTGAAGAGTCAGACATTTTGTTTTTCTCACAGACAATGACAATACAATGTAATGATCTTATTACATTGTTTTTGTATTGTCATTGTCTGTGAGAAGAACAGAAATATTGAAATTTGTCGTAGAAACCAAACAAAGTCTACACTGAAATACTATCTGATATTGCGTCGTCTGGAAGATTATTAATCGCTCTTTACAATGAATCACAACTTGAGCATGTCCTGTGCAAATTGACCACATGGACACCTCTCAAAGATAGGGCAACAAAAATTCAGCCGTCTAATCTTAGAGACACCCACCCTATCACTCTCGGAAACTCTCAGAAGTTTTGTTGTTAGAAATTTAAATAGTGAGATTGATGGTTTCATTCCAATGCCTTTGGAGGCCTACACGTCGGATGGGGAGAAACCAACACAGAAATGAACTCTGGTTCACCTGGGAGCACCTGAGAACGTGACACACATGGTAGCTCGACACACGAGAGAGCCGCGAATTAGCATGTCATGGTGAGGATTCTCGTATGCAAGAAGGCAGTGAGAGTGAATGACTTATTCATGCAACTGGCGAGGTTTGAGCGGGTAGGTGCTTGGTATGAACTCAGACTTGGTGTTGCGGCAGAATTGAAACCCGGTTTATTTGTGTTCTAGCCAACTCTTTCGTTGAGCGGACTTCTAGCGATTTACTTCCATAAAAAGAAATCAAAATTGTTGCGTTTATATTATCATGCATCTACTTTTTCTTATTTCCTGCAGCTCTGTATAGCACTAAAAAGCTCAGACAAGACGGTGTCCTCCTCGTATGTATAGTTCGACAGTATATATAACCACAACATGAAAGCTGTGCAGTGTGCACAATGCACACTGCACACTGCACAAGTGGGCAGTGAGCATGTGCTCCTGGCCCCCTTCCTCGCATAAAACGTAACCCACAATGACGAATTATAGTATAGTCGACTACAGAATGATGTTCCACTTTTCACAGGCAATTATTTCCCTGGAGTGGTAGGCTGTGCCGCATCACACGGGCTGAGTTCACAAATTGTAGCTTTGTCCCAATGCTCACAATCGGCACGCTTAATTGTGTGATAAATGGCACAACTTAGCGCTCCGGTCAACTGATAGCTTCTGAGGAGTGGAACATCATTCTGTAGTCGACTACATACACCAATACACCAATCTAATAAACAGCGTGTACAGGTCTCGCGGGTTTTAGCGGTAGGTTTTGCACCTAGAAAATTTAGTGTACTCCAGGCTATATCTTCGTCGTCTTAAGCTTTTAAGTGTTGAAGATGCGATCGACTTGTTGGGTAACAAGCCGGCCATGATCGTGTAAAATGGCTTCATCGTAGATCGATTAGTTTCTGAGATATAACCGGAAATGTAAAAGTGCAAAACCTACCGCTTAATCTCGCGAGACCTGTACTTACCTGCAACCCACAGCGCACCAATGCGTCATTCATCACTATCACTTTTGCTACAGCAGTCCCCGTTGCGGTACCACTCCTGCCATGTTGCATAGTGTATAATGCATAACTGCATGCTTACTGCTGAGTGAGAGTGGGCTCCCCTGCACCCTCCCCTTTCGCCTTCTCTCCCTCCCCTCCACGCGACATTGCGAGGTCACCCAGCTCGTTCATCCTCTCCGCGGTGCAGCCAGAACCTCAAATCAATCTCATCTCTCGCTGGCACCCTCTGGCGTCGAAGGAACGACTTTCTTCTGGCCTGAGGCGTTGGCGACGCGCGCGAGGCTCGCTCGAGCCGGTTTGCGGCGCGGTCGCACCTCGCTAGGTTTCGGGAGGCGACGGATGGAGTTTGAGGAGTGGCCTGGTCGCTGACCTGGCCCCGCTGGAGGATTGAGGTGCTCCCGATCGAACGTCCGGTTAGCACCGACGCGGAGAAAGATGGCGACGGCTCGGACCGACGACGGAGGACTGACGAGTGATGAGAGACGACTGACGACTTATGAGCGTCGCACACTCCTGATGTATTGTTGGGATGCAGAGGACCTTAGGAAGGAGAGGGGCGATAAACGCAGGTTTTTATGGCAGAAGGGGATCCAGCTCAGAGTTTTTTTTTGGGGGGGGGGGCAAACCATAATAATTTATCGATTCTTTCCATGCATCGTCCATAGGCGTAATGTTAAAATTATGCCGTTTGGGGGGGGGGGGGGGGCAAATGCCCATTTTGCCCCCCCTCCCTGGATCCACCACTGTTTTATGGAACTGTTACCGCGATGTTACGGTACGATGTGATGTTATGGTAAACCACTCTTAGGAACGAAGCGTGTTTTTCACAGCCAAGAAGACGAGCAGATGGGATGAACGAATCAATTTCAATGCCGCATTCATTTGTGCAGCAGCCCGGGGCTGCACCTCGCGTCAATTTCCGCCTGGATTTCAGTCGTCGCTTTCCCACAATCTACCCTATTTGAATACTCGGTCAATGTCACGTAGCGTATATTTAATATGACAGTTGGTTCTCTTTTCCAGCGAGGAACACGCCCAGGCAATTGGCGGCTGAAAAATGGGTAGAAAGCTGCGCGCGAAACGGACAACAATTTATTACACGCTGCCAGTCATCGACAGCACAACAAATAACAGGTGAGACGATCACATCGAACCAGTTTCTACAGCTGTGATACATACAATGGAACGATTTGTTGCCAATATTTTTGTAACCATTGACCTGACATATTTGATTACCAGCAGAGTCAAAGTGTCGATACTGCCAGGATTCTAAAAAAATCAAAGCTTCTTTCTTATCCTTGTTTTTCATAGCTACCTCAGATTGGAGCAGTTTATATAACTACAATTTTGTGGGATTAGTTTACTTACCTTAACCCGCGAGTTGCTGGGGGGGGGGCGTTAAACGCCCCCACTTTTTTCGCCGGGCCATAGCATAAAAACGGCGCGCCGCAGGCGCGCCAAATTTTGGGTACCTGTAGGAAATTGATTGAAGTTTATTGTGACAAAGTTTCAAAAAAATTGGTCGGAAAATTTTTGAGATATCGAGGTTTTAGTGACGTCATGATTTCTGAGTTTTCGACCAAAAACGGCATATGTTCAAAAAATCATATAAAATCACAGAATAGACATACAGACATGCCGTAAACGCCATTAGACTGCCAATACCATGATCAATCAAATGGCTATCTTCGATTATTGATTATCGTTCCGCATTTTCCAGAATCTTGAACTGAATCTTGGCAATTTTTCGTGACTACTTCACGACCATGATACATGCATTTCTTAAATTCAACTTTTTGAGGCAAACACGTACACATATGATAAAATGAATGTCACCATCGTGTTCTACGCCCCAAATTACCTATACAACATGTGTCACAGGTTGCAAATATCAGTTTTGATTTTCGGGGATATGTGCCTGACCTTGACCCTGACCTATGTTTGACTGACCCCTACATGGAGCTGACACTCTTGTAGGCCTTATATGATGGATTGTGCACCGTTTTGACAGAGTTTATGACGAGAGGCGCCCATTGCGAAGCCCTGAAGTCCATGCTACTGAAAGCCCGATTTCAGGTGTTTGACCTGACCTTGACCCGACCTGTGACCTCAAAATTCAACTTTAAAGTACTCATCTGAAGCGTCTCGTCGCGCTCTTTCGTTTGCCGCCTCGTGCGTTTCGCTGCGCCTATTGGTTCTCGAGTTATCGGCTGGGGGCGTTTAACGCCCCCCCCCCCAGCAAATGGTGGGTGGCGAAATACCCCAGCAACTGCCGGGTTAACGTTTTCCCCATGATTCTGCTAGCCCTCGTATGTGATTTTGTGCGTTTTTCACAATTGCAACCAGGGCTGCGGAGTCGATGGATTTACGGCGACTCCGACTCCGACTCCGACTCCGGCTTTCAAAAACCAACTCCGACTCCGACTCCGACTCCGGGCAGAAATGTCGACTCCGATCGACTCCAACTCCCGACTCCGACTCCGCACACCTGGCAGGGCTGCGGAGTCGACAGATTTTCGGTGACTCCGACTCCGACTCCGGCTGGGGTTTCCAATATCGACTCCGACTCCGACTCCGACTCCGGTCACAACTGTCGACTCCGACCGACTCCGACTCCGCAGCCCTGATTGCAACTTGCAACATGCTTAACAACAATGATTCGTCATAATCATGTGAGTTTCTTGCTCTTTGTGAACCAGCAAACCGTACAAAAATGACGAAATCTACTGAAGCGCTATATTGCAAATTCTGGCGAACAGCCTGGGCTGGGAACTGTCTTCATCATTCTCTATTGCAGGTAGTTCAAACACGGGAC
Source organism: Amphibalanus amphitrite (assembly GCF_019059575.1). Lineage (NCBI taxonomy): Eukaryota > Metazoa > Arthropoda > Thecostraca > Balanomorpha > Balanidae > Amphibalanus > Amphibalanus amphitrite. The sequence goes on along the minus strand of NW_024882990.1, from coordinate 7,622 downwards.
CACCCAAGTGATTTCTTGTTGCAGAAGAGCGTCATTCCGATTGCAGAACATTGCCAGCGGCTTCTTTTCACTGGAGTTCTGACTTCTGAGAGTCAGACCACTGCCACAGAAGGTCGTCAGTGGCCCCTGGCGTATTTCTCTGCATGCCCTCTGGGCATCGTCGGACGCACGCGCAGAGCATGACGTCACACGTGTGCGTTATTCTCGTCCAATCAAAAGTATTTTTTAGGCGGTATTGAGGGTAAATTATGTTACAGACCAACGCTGGAACAATCGTACAATATCAAAGTGGTCTGTGGTTTTCGCATTTTGTTATGCAGTTGTTGAACTTGATAAGTCATGAGGCTATTTCGCCAAAGTCACTTCTTGGCATGTCACGCCCCGCCCAACCCGCGACGCCAAGCTCGAGTTGCCAGATGACTGGCGGGCGGTTGCCAGACGGCCCGGATCGCCGGTGCGACGTCGAGCCCGCTGGAAGTGGGCTAGTGAAATTCGGGGTCAGCGGCTTGGAGACGCCCCGGGCGGCGGCGGCGCGAGGAGGTACCGGCTGCGGCGGGAGTGGGTACGGGAGCTGGTACGGGCGGCGGCTGCCTGTCTCATTGACATGTCCTTATTGTTTGTTTGTTTGTTTGTTTGTTTGTTTGTTTTGTTGGGTTAGGCCCTTTCGGTCTGACAAGACCATTGCAGAGCCGGAAGGATGATAGGAATTAGGGGGAGACATTGGTGTGGGCAGGCACCCTTATAGAGAGTCGCCGGGGCTGAGCCCGTCCAAATGGACAGGCCGACCAGCCCCCCAAGAACTCTCTGCACCCGGCTACGGGGTGCGCTCCCTCGGGAGCAGCGGTGCCGCTCCAAGGGAGCAGCCCGCATGAGATAAAGGTGCCTGTCCAACCCGGAGGGGGTTGCGGCGTGGAGGAGAAGGATTTCAGTATCCTGAGGTATTTAGAAGCACGGAACGGTGTGACATGACCTTAGGTAAACACCAAACATATTACCCAACTCCTAACCAACTACAAACTCCTCACATGAACAAAACATGTGCGTTGTGGCGACGCCCGACCTTCTTTGGACAGCCTCGGTGCTGACGTAACAAGACCACGGCTCATCTTGTGGCTGTATTAGAGGCCAGTTGGCGTTCGAACTAGAACACACTATAACTGTGGCAGCAAACGACAACATTGCGGCCATGTTACTTCAGTCCGAGTCCGTTATGGCCCGGCTTGGACCAATATATCTGTTATCCATCGATTACTGGAGACATCTGACAGATGTCACCAATGATATAGTTGGTCTGGTTGTGGTGCCATGGGTATTATTGTAACTTGGAGCTGTGTAGTTGATAACTTTTATACGAAATATCTATTGTTTAGATGACCTTGATTGACGACTACGATAAATCTGCCACCATATTTCAGAGCCTACGTTCACATCTTCATCTTCCAGTCTTCCACTGTCGAGTCAACCTGCTCATATTTTTAAAGTATTTATTGAAATTTATTATATATTTTTTATAATATATATTTTTATTATATTTATTTTGATTTTTTAAAGTATCTATTGAAAGTGTTTATTGTCACTGTGCGTCTTCACGTACAGTGCTAATAGACATTCCACATGGTTACGTCTCCATGCCTATTTTTTCTTCTAGTCGATGATCCACTCTGGTGGTAGTCAGTGTCCATTGGACCCACCTGGGTCGCTTCTCTCCTCCCTGACAGGCTGATGTTGATGATACCGGACATTTTGCGACACGCTCAATTTAGCCGACAGACTGGGGAGATGCCCTGGCTTTCTCTGAGTTCCGATCAGGTTGTCAGGGAGGAATCGCGGTTAATGGGAAAAGTTAAAAGTGAATCGTGATTTTAGCCGATGTTAGTTAAAAAGATGCAAAGTTGAAATAAATTATTGCATTTTTATATTCATTCATTTTTACATAAGATGCATGGTAGCGTGCATTAGGGCATTTTTAATTTCAAAGTGATGTTAAAGTTACCATTAGATAGGTACTGAATTGCAACTCATGCTTTTATTGATCGCGCAAAGCTCTAAATCTCTCCCATTGATGTATTCTTGGTGTGTTGCAGCTATGGTTGCAGGAATCGCTCACACTACATATATTCCGACAGAAGGCCTTCAATAACCAACAACTGTTACCGTCAAATTCAATAACTCAAACCTGACCACTACAAAACCACTCAGAGCAAGCACTCATTACATGCTTCTTTTGACACGCACAAAAAGAAACCGCTCGCTACCGCCGTGGCAATTCTAGGCCGTGGTTACACAACACCTGGACATTGGCTGGTCAGACGGACTCCATAAGAGCCTGCCGAGCCCTGGGAATGCACGACCCGACCTAGTGTCAGAAGTAGATGGGGTGGGGAGGGGCACGGTTGGGAACACCGTAAAGTGGGGCTATTTGAGACAGTGGGGCTATTTGAGACAGTATTTAAAATCGCTATAAAATGAAGATGGTTTGATTTTTGTGTGATATTTTTGCTCAGGGAGGTGTGGGATCGAGCAGTAAATCGCCTGAGCAAAAAATTAATCATAAATTTTAAGTGGTTTTTATTTTATAGCAATTTTAAATACTGTCTCAAATAGCCCCACTGTCTCAAATAGCCCCACCTTACGGCAGCCGGGGAGGGGGAGAGATTCCACAAGCGTAGTGTTGAATGTCGATCTTGTTTTTATTGTCACATACCTACTTGCATGTGTGAATTAACTCTTTAGGCCGGGGTCCACAAAGATAATAGTGGGTGGAGAGTAGGGTAAAAGGTAACCGTCAAGACAGCCTATTTCACCCTCGATTCAGCCCGTATAAAAAAGACAAAGCTATATAAACCGGCCTTGTATAGCACCAAGACCACCGGCACCTGTATACCACCTAAAGACCTCTGACGTCGGTAATCGATGTACAGAGGTCAATGCTTAAAAGTTTAAGACTTTGTGTCTCGAGTAATAATTTCCGGCCCACTCATTAAAATCACTCCATGCCTTCTATTGTCTTGTCCTCGTTCAGCCGTTGATTCTCATTAGCGCCCCATCCACGCTTCGCCCAAGAAAAGGGCGAAAAGATAGCTCCTTCTCCTTCCCTTTCACCGTCCCATGCGCTGACGTGCAGTCGGAGAACTATAACTGTGATTTCCAAGAGGTGGCTGTCCTTGAGTAAACCACGCGGCACGCCTTTCAGTGATGAGGGTAACACTGACACTGACACCAGAGTGTCACTGACACGGTAAGGATATGGCGTGGAGATATGTCAGGGGATAAGGTGACTCTTGGGTAACGTGGCTCGACTGATGGCTCAGATTTGGTGAGGGGGACGCCAGACGTTATTAGAGGAGGTGTAGTTTCCTGATTTCATGTTAGGCATTGCGAAGTCTGCAATGGGATTATGCAGTGAGTAAATGCTCGCAAAAGACAACAGTCCCTTCCATTTCCCCGTCAATACTATTTAATATTTATTGTTTGTGTCAGAGTTTATTATCTATTCATTGGCGTATAACTTCTTTGGGTTCATTTTCCTCATATCCCCTCGTATTTGATGCTTCTGGAGGTGGAAACGCCGACTCTTTTTGGCAGTCTCAGAATCATATGCCGGTTCGAATACATGAGCTCTTGCTCGCATCAAACCCTGCGAGCATTTTTTTTTTACGTCGCTTGGGTGCACGTGTGCCCTCCTGATCCACCAGTGTAAGCCACCAACAGTGAAAGTCCTCTCATGAAACCCGAGGTATGGGTGCCGTTAGTCGTTACAAACACACCAAGGTCACGGCCGGTGGCCAGTGCTCCCCTCACGGAGGACCCGGGTGTGACCCAGTGAGGGGACACAGTGCACCCGCCCCTTACCCAACTGACGGGGGCCAGTCCGCTCCCCTCTTACCCATTGCGAGATGAGTGGAAGTATAAAACCAGTTTTTGGGGAGCAAAAGCCATCAGTGACTCGCAAGCAGGGGACCCGGCAGGATGAAGGTAGGTGCTATACAACCTAATTGTACGAATTGTAATATTGTTTTTTAATGTTGCATATTCTTGATATCAAATGATTACTGCTTTTATTCGAACTTTAATTGTCTCTCTATTGAGTCATGCAGGTGTTTAAAAACTATTTAAAGGTAGTGTGCCACCTTTGAAAGATTTCCCATTTTATTTTTCCTAGGGTAAGAAGCTTCTGTTTTTACCTAATATCGCAAAAAAAATCAAAAATGGGCCTGGAATAGTGCCTTTTTCGCCTAAAAGTTTATCGGTTTTTCGATATGTATAACAACTGTAGTGGGCTGACCTGTAAACAGGCGTCGGCAACAATCGCGAATGCGGCGCACATGTGACAATAAGCAAAGGTCATTATAGAGTTACGACGTATGGGAATGAGTCATCAGCTGTCTAATCGTAGACAACACAATGTCGAGCCTTAAACTGTAAGCCTGTATTGGTATTGTTTCTTTTATTTGGCTGTCGAACATTATCTATGGTTTACTTTGAAATATGATTTTATGTAAAATAATTGATATGAAAAAGCCGTCTCTTAAGTTATGACCCCATTTCACCACACGCAAGTGGCAGAAATGACAATGATCAGCTGACGCATTTTTCTTGGCCGAAGTCAGAGCGCGCGGCCCGACGCGCCACCACCGCACCACAAAGTACGAGCAGAAGCCGCGCCCAAAGCCAGGGCCCCGGTAACATGAGGTAGCCGAGTCGGGGCAGCGTGCGCTGACCCAAGCCGGGACCGCAGCTTTGGGCGCGGTCTACCGCATCCCCGCGGGCAGCCCCGGGCTATCACATGACACCGGGAGGACGCGCGGCCCCGGCTTGGGTCAGCACACGCTGCCCCGACTCGGCTACCTCACGTTAACGGGGCCCTGGCTTTGGGCGCGGTCTACCGCACCACCTAACAGGCGTGTTCGAAACCGCAGGAGATGATGATGAACGGGTTTACCGAAACTTGATTGGATGAGCATATCGGTAATAGCGATTTCAGTGTGTGCATTTATTGTTCATAGTGGTGTGAAATGTGGTTGGGGTACGACCGACAACCCGTCGGGGCGAATTTCGCACTGGGGTACTCAAAATTTGAAGAATTTAAGACGCTTCCATGAGTTTTGAAGGTATGGATAAGTTCTAAAAATCCGGTTCTCCTTATCTGGGCCATTAACTCCATACGGTCCAGGAAAGCTGGCACACTACCTTTAATATTTGCGCGCAAATTACAAAACTTGTTATAAAAAAATGTGTTTATTGAAACACAAAAACTCGTTTCTTTTGCACATCCTTATTACATTTATTTCAGACTGCTTTAAGCATCAATCGTAATTTTTTCTTCAGATTCAGATTCATATTTAAAATCGTCTTAAAGTCGATCCCTGGCGCCGTAATTTACCATCAGATTAGCATGGCATGGCTCTTGGCATGGCCAATTTTTAAAACCTGACAACTGACCTCTACATCAATTTTCCAGCTCACGATACTTCTAGCAGCGGCGGTGTTGGTGACCGCCTCCGCCGCTCCAATCGCCGAGCTGAACCTCAACTACCTGCCTCCGACCAAACCGTTCCAGCCTCCGGATCTCTCGTATTTACCTCCCCTCGAGAGCTCCTACCTGCCCCCATCTCAACGCTCCAAGAATGTGGAGGAGAATCTTGTGGATACCGGAGCACACGAGGAGGGTGATGACGCCTCCTCTGAGGAAGAAGTCACTGAAGAAAGTGGTTCTGAAGATCCCGTAGAAGAGGAGGAAGCACCAGTTGAAGCGGAAGAAGTCGAGGAAGCAGCAGTGGAAGGGAGTGGATCTGAAGAGGAGCCGGCCGGGGATGATGCGCCGGTGTCAGAGTTCATACCGTTTCCCGTGGAGGAGGCAGGGACAGAAGAAGACTCAGCGGATGGCTCGTCTGTCGAGGACGGTACTGTGAAAGTGAGTGGGCAAATTAAACGCTTATCACATAACATGCAGCAGAGTTACTCACATGACGTCAGTAGAGTTACTCATATGATGGTTTGTTTTATCTTTTGCAAAAAAAAAGAATCTTCGAAATGTCATTCGTTTATCATGATTTAGTTCTTTTTTCTTAATTCAGGAATTAAAGTAAGTTTCTAAACAATTCAGATGCTTGGTAAATGTTTGTTTTGATTAATGAAAGTTCGTTCCTTTGAAAAGTAGTTTTCCAATGTCACGCCAAACAAACGATAACTCATGTACTAGGTGCGTTCAATAAGTAAGTTCCGGAGAGCAATTACATAAAATTCACGCGGTCTACGCACGCGATTTTTTCAGGGATTAGAATTCAGACCTTGATGTCGAAGTGACCGCATTTTCAGCTTCTTATTCCATTTCTGTGACGATATGGAGCAGATCAAATAACATCACTTTTTAGACTGCTTTAGAAATGGCATCGGCCACCCGAGAGGATCAACGTTCAGTGATAAGATTCCTAGCTATCCAGGGCTAGCCGGCGGCTAACATCCACGCCAACTTCGTGAATGTGTACGGGAGCCATGCTCTTAGTGATTCCGCAGTTCGGAAGCGGAAGAAAAATTTTGGGGAGGGGAGCCGGGAGGGAGAGCGTGCGCGACCTGGCACGTGCAGGCAGGCTGAGGACGATGGTCACAGCTACTGACGTCGCCAAAGTGGAGGAGATGGTGATGGCCAACAGAAAGATTACTGTCCAGGCGATAACAGAAAGCCTAAACATAAGCCTACGCCAGGATCATTAGAGACCATCTCCTGCCAGTAATCGCCAGTTGCCGCCCCCGAGAAGGCCCGTGGTCGGTTCATCCTCCACCAGGATTGCGCGCCTCCTCACCGTGCCCTCGTGGCGAGGGATGCCCTGCAGGCAGAGGGCATCGAGGTGCTCTAATACCATCCCTACTCTCCAGACGTTGCACGCAGTGACTATTGGCTGCTCGCAGACATGAATAAAATATCCGGGGCCGGAGGTCCGGCTCGCGGTCTGCACTCGGGTCTGCTTTTTACCAGTATGGCGAAAAGACCCTCACTCAAAGCTTCCGTGCGGCCATCCGGGACCTGGCCAAGCGATGGGAACGATGCGTTCGCCTGCAGGGCGAGTTCGTCGAGCCGTGAGCCATGTTTGGTTGAGATGTGCCAAAAAATAAACGAGTTATATCAAAACGGAACTTACTTATTGAACATACTGGTATGATATGCAGTCAGTCTCGATCAGCCAACTGATTGACCCACCTCCCATATCCCAGGTGGATCAGGCGCACAGTGTGGACGGCTCGTACCATGTAAGGGAGGACGGAGAGGGATACCGCACCACAGACGCCAGGTGAGCCACATATCGGGGCGACGCTGAACGACGGGATACTGGCTCAGGGTGATTACCATGAAGGGGGGGGGGGTGTTAGATGGCAAGGTGTCACCTGGAATTCCTAGCAAACTACCTATCTGCATTTCATCTTGCTTGCGTGTGCGTGTCTGCTTTGCTAGCCTTTTGGCTTTCTGTGATAGTTGATGATTGACGTTCTGTGTCCTTCTATTCGTCAGTATGATTGTTAGGTCTGCCCGAAGGCGGCGGAACGGGAGGGCACCGGGCACCGTGCAACCTTTGATGTGGCATTTTTACATAAGCCTATGGGCGTTGCGTGGAAGAATGGGACCA